>NW_009603098.1:77462-87930 GCF_000690535.1 Cariama cristata | reverse complement strand
TCATACTGGCAAGAAAAAGCCCATGCATCCAAATCCCTTATTCTCTTCATTTTGCTGTCTAAGAGGGACAAATTCCTTAATTCCCTAGAGCTGCTATATAGCTATTCTTTAAAAATATATTAATTTTAAAAAAAAAAAATCCTCCTTCAAATTTGGGAAGCCCTTTTTAGGAGAATAATGGCAAGTCCATACTACCCTTTGTACCATAATATCTATAATCGGGGAAAAAGCGGCACAGTTAATAAAATACAGTAATTTTCTCATAAGTGAAATATCTTTTAAAATTATTACAGAATTCTCCTTACTAATTTCCATATCCTGTACTCACATTTTCTGTATATATATTTTTTCTATCTCAAGTACATTTAGGTGTCAATTAAATTTGAAATATCTACATTTGTCAGCATTTCATTTTTGGCCAGTGTGATGTGCTGCTGATTTGTCCATGCATCCTGACACATGAAAAAAGCTCCTGAGATGCAGATCTTCCTCATTAAAAAAGAAACCCATACTATCATAATGGTACGCAGAGCCATGGAGCGCATCCCCAGCTTTATTGCACTGTGTTTCTGACATGATATTTAAAAAGGAACAGCCACGGCTGTCAGTACTGTCATATGCTAGTGCTAACCGAAGACATGTTAAACTAAACATTAGAAAGAGATCAGCAAGTCATCTGCATGGTAACTCAGCTAAGAGATTAGGTAGGCAGGAGCTGGTGCAGTCATGTGGAGATGATGAGGGTTGTAGCTGTGACGGACACATCCTTTTTTCCCTCGAAGACTGCAGCAGTGCCTGCCTTGTAGCCGGGCTTGCTGTGACCTGCCTTTTCAGCGACAGCTCTTTGTGTATGAAATTCTAGCAAGTGGTGGGTGGCAGACTGCGGGAGAGTCGCCGAATTGGGTTAATGAGGGAATAGGCACTTTTTTGGGATTTGACTGCCTCAAGCTAATAAAAAATTTAAACTTGGACAATTTTAGATTGTTCATCCCTTATCTTGGACCAAAATCTCTTACAGAGCATGCCAACGGTGAAACTTAAGTGCTTGCTTTTTTCTAATTATGAGATCCCACTTTCATTTAAGGAGCCTTGCAACAGCAACAAAACCAGCGCGTATTAACTTGCTATGTATTTAATCTTATTTGCACCGAGCTGAACTGAAGTGCAATTGATGATCTAGCCAACAAGATCCTGCTTTATTTCTTCATAGTCTGTTCCCAGTTTATTTAAGATGTGCACGCAGACACAATGCATTTCAATTTAGCATGGTCTGAGGGCAGACAAAAGGGATTAGTCAGTGCTTTAAGGGCAGCTGCACCAATACTTTTGTTATATCCAGTTACCAAACATTTAGTGTACTGGCAAGATATGTGGAAATTCAATATCGCTCTTGATTTCTGGAAATAATTTTAGATTTTCTGGAATCATGTTAAATGGTAATTTACTCTCCTAAGGCAAAAAGACATGTGGATATAAGTTCAAAGAAGAAGTATTTTTAAGATATCTTTGATTTCTGATTTAGGTGGAGCCTTTTGTTAATGTAAATTTAAATTTTTTGGATAATAGTCACTTTCTTTGGAAAAAAAAAAAGATTAAAAATAATGTTATCGCATATTTTTCCTATTGCAGTGGCACCACCTCACTTTCCCTGGATGCCTATTATAGCAGAAGAGAGGAAAAGAACAGCTACAGAACAGCTTTAATTGGAGTACCACAGACTCTGATTTGACACTATCAGCTGCATCCACTGCCACCACTATTTTAGACATTTTATTAATTAGCTCTGACCTAATTGTGAATAAACATTTATTCACAGTGGCAGCTCAGGCCCTCTTGAGCTGTCACTTGCATTGTCCACCTTTTCTTTTTCTGACCTAATCTTTTAGACTGATTTTCATAACTTTATTATATAGTTACTTAGTGATTGAGACAAAAGACCTAAGAGAGTGAAGGCTGATTATGAATTCAAGTGCCACTAGAGGCAGTTTGTTAGTATGCCTGTACGATAGAGGCAACAAATCAAATTCTTTCTCTTTTCTATCCATGCTTTTGGTCCTGTTCTGATTTCAGCATGTCCTCGTCTTATCTGTAACGTACGTAGTGATGCGATACATCTGCATTGCTCTACGATGTCTACAGGTTCGGGACCTATCCTTTGTTCCACATGATGAGCCTGATTCTGCTTACACTGAAATAACAAATTTTGTTCTGGACCTCAGTAGTAGCAAAATTAGGCACCCATCCCAATTGTGTATTGCTTTGTGTCATTCACAATGTATATTTTGATTCACTACAATAACTAGGATATTATCAGTGATATGTGGTTTATAAAATGAAGATGTTTTGGCAGAGACTTCATTTGGACAGCTATAAACAATGTTTGCTTTATGATCCTAGTGATTATTTTTCCATTGTTCTAGTGATGTGGGGAAGAAAAATGAGACCTGTAAATGATGGTGTCTGGCAACATCCATCAGTGTTGTTCAGCCTGTTGTTCGGTCCATAAGACATACAAAGGTGGTTTATAATGCCGTTGAAAAGAGGGTTTTTTTCTTGGTTGTTTTTTTTTTCATTTCCACTCATGCACACTTAAATATGCCAGAACACAACTGAAATGGGGAGAATAAATAACTGTTAAACATTTAGTATATGTTTTATTATAAGTGCATATAGTTTTGGTGGCTCTACACAATATTGTCCTTGATTTTTAGTAGACTGAAAAGCACTGGGCTATGGTGTAGAGGCCTCTGATTAGTACTGGTAAATCTTGATGTGCCTTTACTGCTTTCAGTTACTTGTGAAGCATTTGTCTTAATTTGTGAGAATATATTTTCTGTAAGCTCTTTTGCCATCCAGAGCCTCAGTGTTTCAGAAGGGAATGAACAGTGGACCTTGCTTCATACTTCACTAAACATTAGGATCTTTTAGCATTACAAATGAGGCAATATTTGCTATTAATTTCTTCATACTCTTCAACCTCTTTTTCCAGTATATTTCTGCTTAAGTACCCCGCTCCTGTACTCTTGCCTCTTATACTAAAGCTGATAGTGCATTTAGTTGTTTAAAGTAGTGATAGCCACTTCTGAATTTGCTCCAAGGGAAACAGGGAATCTTAGAAGCCTCTCCTCTATGCAGAAAAGAGTAATTTGCTGGGTTTTAGGTTAAAAATGAAGTGAAGCCACGGATAGCTACAGTAAATAATAGGAAAAAAACAAATCATAAATTCAGCAAACTTTAAATATTTTTCTTTTATCCCCCAACCAGTGTATGTTTACCCAGACCTATATAGGCATGCACAGTTAGTTTTACATTCACTAAAAACTTGGGCATTGTCTTCATTAGGTACAAGAGCAAATCCTGGAGGTCTGACCTCTGTGTATAAAATAAAGATGACTAGTAACGTTCTTGTTAAAAGTCTGGTGAAATGTTTTTGGTGGTGGTTGGGTTTTTCTGTTGGTTTGGAGTTTGTTTAGTTACAGCTAAAGCGTGTTTCCAGAGGCACTTCTGATTTTAAGAAGTTTTCATCTGAAAGGTTTTTTGTTCCAGGCCGCTGCTAACAAATTCACAGGTTGGTAGTTACCATCCTGTGATGCAGGAGAAATTAGCTGGAGTCCCATTTCTGCCAGACTTTGAAAGTAGTTAACCATTGAGGAAAGAAACATATACATCTTACTTGACAAACTGCATTTCATATAAAACCTTGGACAGTTTTGGTTTTATTCTAATGTGAAGCAATTTCAGATCTCAAAAATAGATACAAGGAGATACTGTTACCCTGAAGTCAGCTCCTCTCATATATCAGACTAATGTCAGTCTAAGTATCTGTAAAGCAGAGAGGTAGATCTAATATTTGTTCGCTTGTAGTCAGAGCTCGGAGAATCTGAGGAACAAAAATGGATTTCTAAAGGACAAAAAGATACCCATCTCTCTCTAGAAAACGTAGTGGGGAAAAGGTGAGTTTCTGTCTTGGCTTTTTTTGCCATACGGGTGTGATTGCACATCTTAGCACCCTTCCCGATCAGATGGCACCCCAGGCATTTTTAGAAGAGTTGTGTTTTGTGCCTGAAAAGTAGAGCTCAGCGTTTACCTGCAGAGCTCTTTGCGGTGCAGTCAGTCACGTACAGAAATGATTTAGAGCCTACGAATCACTTGGTTTCTCTCTCCTCTGGAGCTTTGAATGTGACAACTTGATAACTTCCTTTTCTCTTCCTGTTCCCTCAGCCTCGTAAAGCCTATGCGACACTATACAGTCTTCCTCTCTGAGGACTCTTCTGATGATCAGGAAGAGGATCCTGTCTCTGGCTTCTCTGAAAACTTTTTCTTCTCTGCTCCTTTTGAATGGTCTATCCTTTCTTCTTTCATTGTATTAGATTGGTCTTCGAACGATGGTTTTTGCATTGGTCAGGGTGCCTGCTCCTGTACTTGGGATTTTGGCAGTGCTCTTGCAGTCTCTGTATGGCACTTGATGAATGTTCAGCATTGCTCCTGCTTGTTTGTTTTGATATTTAGCTGCATGCAAAAGCATACTCCTGCATGAAACACTGTGCAGCAATGGTTTTACATCGACTCGAGCTCTGTGGGATGTAACCCTTCCACTTGCCCTTTGTTCCAATGTGCTGCTTGTGTTCCCGTCCAAACCTTCTGCCGTTCTTCCTTGTGCAGTGCTAGGTGTGCTTGTTGGATTGTCTTGTGAGCCTTATTTCAGTGCCGTTACCGGCTTTTTGTAGTGTCGCTTGCTTGGTCCCAGCCTCTCTGTTCTGTTGAGTGCCACGTGCGCAGTGACTATGGGGAGTCGCCACGCAGATGTCCTCCGGGGGTTTTGAGTGCAATCTGACGTAAAATTATACAAGAAACAAGAAGCGGTTTGTTGGGTTCACTCACCGTGTTATTTGTATCCAACTTTTTAATTTGTAAGTTGTTGTAGATTCCCAAACCTCTGTAACTTAGTCTTGCCTAGTTTTGAAACACGGTGCTGAGCAGCTTGGCCATACCGCAAGTACCCGTCTGCGAGAACTGTACGGTTAAGCGTTGGCTGCAGGATGCTGCCACCTGCCCAAGGCACCCGCGGCAGGGGAACGAGCGTTGCCTGCCAGCTCCCCTTCACCTGGCCAGTCTTGCCAGGGGCCCGAGCGTATGTTTGAGGTGTCTGAGAGGAACGCTGTCCCGTGCAGGGTGCTCATGGATTCAGCTGTACTAAATACCTCGTACTGAGTGCTTGAAGACACCAGCCCCGGAGGGCTGTCTTGAGCCAAGGCCTCACTGAATGTCATCCGGAGGATTTGTTCTTTCCAAGCCTCACCTGCTTGAGGATTTCTAGGGGGAGAAAGGGAGATAAATTGCACAGAATTACACTCATTCTTTTCACAAATACAGTTACTGCCTTGACCAGAAACTGTAGGAAGAGGTACCAGGGCACTGTGAGCTTCAGAAATCTGTGTGATGCCAGCTCCGGGCGCTGGGGGATGGATGCCCAGTCGCATCTGAGCAACTGGAGCTGCCAGATGCAGTTGTGTTAGACTAGGCTGGAGAAGGAGGCTGCCAGTTTGATAGTGGAGTCTCCAGTTGCTAAAATTCATTGTGTGATGCGGAAGGGCAGGTTCAGGGACCGACAGGGAAGGGACGTGACTGCAGGCGGTTGGGCATGGGGAGACAGACGTACAGGCTCAGCAGCAAGGGGCCAGAAAAACGTTCCCACTCTCTTGTGTTTGGGGTGGAGGAGGCCAGGCTGGTACAAGGGTTGGTTTGCAGAATACTCCTTGGGGGGCTTTTTGCAGTGTGATCTAATGCTTAGCAGATGAGCAGATATTATGTGAAAGACTAAAGATATGAGCGAGATTTGCAAGCTCACCCTCTTCTAAGGACATGTACCATCAGCTGTCTGTCTTGTACTTGCATTATTACATTCTTGTGTTGCCAGCTGAATGCCTGCTATTTATGTGTTGATGAATGAAGTAAGATGGGCTGTTTACAAATTTGCATGGTATAGATGTAGTATAACAGGATATGGAAAGAGGAGGAGGGTTCTTCCATACTGTGTTTTTGCAGGTCTCACAAATATTTTCTTTTAATTAAAACCTTGTTTAAATGCCACAGTAAAACTGGCTGCCAGTCAAATGCCAATCCCCACAGATATGTATGGCACTTCTTGTTATTAATTGGATGCACATTATGCTGCTGTTCTCTGTACACAGAACCAATATGCAAATCTGCTGGTGTTCATTTTTTTGCTGAGGTATGTGCAAGAAATGCATCCCGCTAACTCGGGCTTGGCTGTAAATGTAAAATAGGTGTCTCCATAATGGATTGTGGTGTTTCTTGATAAGATGACACCAATGTAATCATTGGAACTCTGCACGGTGTTCCCAATTACTGCAGGAAAACACTGAATTATGTTCTGTGCTGAGTCCGCTGGAAGCAAGAGGATGTAAGTGCCTGCGAAACACGGGGCACTTTGCAGGGCACTTGCTCTGGCTCCTTGTGTGAAAGGACTGAGCGCAGCAGCAGGGCCAGACTGCCAAAATGGAGAGCTCGCCTCTAGTTATTCCTGCTCCGAGAGACTGCCCTCATCAGCCTGTCTGTAACTGCATGATCACAGCTTTCCTCTGAGTACTTCCCACTTACGTCTTCTTCCTTTCTGAAAACCCTTGAGTACTGCCAAGTCATCTTTGTACGTCCTTCTGCCCTTGGTCACTTTGCTCACACACCTGCCGTTCACGAGGCGCTGTAAGCTGTATTTTGCCACCCAAAAGTTTTTTGTAAAGCCATCCAGCTCCTTGTAAAAAAAAAAAAAAATTAGAAAGATGGTCATTTGTGACATGATTTTTGTTTCTCTCCTAGGCCTCAGCCATACCGGGCCCTGAAAGAATCCGATAGTGCTGATGGGGAAGAGGCGATCAGTCCAGAAAAATCAAAAGAGCCTCTGCCTCCAAGCCCTCTGCTCTCCAGCAAGGCCACAGAAATCAACCTCCTTGAAGACATTTTCCCTAACTTAGAAGTAGAAACACAGCCTCAGCTTCTCAGCCAAGCTAAGAGCCTAGAAGACCTGCGGACTCCCAAAGAAGAGGGAGATCAGCGATGCACGTTTGATTACCAGGTTTGGACAGGGTTTCACGTGCGCTGGGGTTTTGCACAGAACTAAGGCTGGCTGTCTTCCATTATTCTCTGAGGAACATTTTTGTATTATTGGGTAGATTTTCCAGGCATTTGTTCATGTGTCTCAAAATTCATTTCTGAATTAAGAAATTACTGGAATGGGACAGTAACTTCTTCCACTAAAACCACAGCCCTTGCTTCTAAAGGAGGAAATATTTGCCCTGTTCCTCATAATCTCTTTTGTCCATTGGCTATCCCACACAGTTGTCTTTGAAGCTGATGCTCAGCAGTGAGAATGAATACCTGGGAATTTTCAGGGCCCCACCGAACTGCATGGTTTTAAATGACCTTCTTTGAATCTGACCGTTTTGGTCTAGGCATTGTTTCAACAATCTGTATTGTAGAAGAGAGATTCTTTATAAGGAACTTCACTGAATATATGCAGCTTAGAAAGTGCCAAACTAAAGCAGACTCTGAGATGTTCATATGACATGAAAGAAAAGAATGTCATTTCTACCTTATAATAATATTTAATTTAGTGTTATATCCAGATATTTCATTTGACAGCTTTTTCCATACAGCAATTAAGGCTTTTCAATTTCTGTACCTTCGATACAGGTACGCACTTCTTACTTGGCTAACAACAGATGCCACAATATGTCACAGCTGAGCAACTCATGAGAGGCAGAACTGAAATTAGAACCACAGAGTCCTGCTCCTGATTTCGTGTCTGTCCTCCCAGGCTGCATGCTGTTGTCCCTCTCCAGTGTTCGCAGTGGGTGGACAGATCCTCTTCCACTCGTAGCTCAGCAGCCTGTCTTGACTTTATGCTCTATGTTGTGAGGAGATCAGTAAAAGTTAGCTTTTAATTTTTTTACGCTTTCTTGCAGAGAATGGATCTTGGTGTGTCGGAGAGGAACAGGATTGTGCCAACCATGAAGCTCTCTCACCCTTACAACAAGCTGTGGAGCATGGGTCATGACGATATGGCTATTCCTACCAAGTATTCCCAAAGCTCACCGGAAAGGCCCTTGACTGCACTTGGTAACATGCCACCAGTCACAAGGAGACCCCGGAGCAGAGACAGCATTCTGGCTCCTGCAGAAAAGGATGAATTAAATCCTGCCGTTCAAGGGAACATCACCATTCCTAGGCCACAAGGAAGAAAGACTCCTGAACTGGGGATAGTGCCACCACCACCAGCACCCAGGGCTTCCAAGCATCAGACTCCGTCTGGGCCAAAAGAAATTCTCACCACCCACGCTACAGGACGTAGCCATTTGGTTTCAGATCTTATCCCAGAGCCCTTTGGAGTTGGTAGTGCGTCCTTAGACTCTGAAATCCAGCAGCCTGTAAATTATTCCTCTCATCCATCTCAGCTTTTCTCCAGTGCTACCACCACTGCTGAGATGCTCCAGCCTGTCAAGGTGAAGACAGAAAATACAGGTAATGAAAGCGACTACCTTCTTAATCTCCTGGACCCATTAAAAACTGCCAGCTGGCAAAGCAGTGGCCCGCAGCAAGGTCCCCGCAGCCTGCAAGGCTCAGCCACTCCACCTTCTGCAGCTGGCTTTGTCTCGGTGGCAAGTGACTTTGTGCCTCCTCCAGCTGCACCATTTGTCCAGCCACTTGGTTATCCTTCCCCAACACCACCACCTTTTTTACAGCCATCTCCGAATCCATTTACGCAGACAGTGCCGGGCGCTCTTTCAGTGTCTCTGGTTAGACCCCCAAGGGGCTCTTTCACCCCCTCTTTAGGTCACGCTTACAGCTCTAGCTTCATAACGCCCAATTCTAGCTTCTACCCACCACAAAGACCTCAACCAAACATTTCAACACTATCCATGCCAAACTTGTTTAGCCAGGCTCCAGCTGTGCCACCAGCTAGCTCCTTCCTGCTGCGGAGCCACAGCCCTTCTCCGAGTAGCTCTCTACAGCCAGCGTGTTTAAGTGGTCCTTCTAAAACCAGAACGTTACAGGTGGGCCAGTCCAGCTCAAAGGTAGATCCCAAACAAGCGCTAGCTCTCCTGTCTAATGAACCCCCTTTGATCCCTGCCAGGCCAGCTAAGGGCTTAGAGTCAGTGTTACAATCCTCAAAATCTGAGGAGACAAAAGATCCATTTGAAGATTTGTTAAAAAAGACAAAGGAAGACGTGTCGTCCACACCAGGTAAGGTTGAACAGCTCAGAAAGCGATGGGAAACCTTTGAGTAAGGCTCCCAATGGCCTTTTGATGTCCCTTTGCGATTGACAGGGGCGGGGGGGGGTGTTAGTTTTTTGTTGTTTTGGTTTTGTTTGGGGGTTTTTTTGAGCCAGCATAAACCCAAGCATTTCTTTTATGGAAGGCTGAGCCAGGATAGCTGCAGGACCATCACCATGCTGCAATTCACACGGGAGTGCTTTTTGCCCAGAGTTCAGAGTCCCCTGTTGTCCTGGTCCCTGCAACTGCTTCCTCACTCTCTGCCACTGAAAACCCCCGGGACTCTTGCACTGACCAAAGCGTGAAGGGGGTTGGGGTTGGGGTTGGGTTTTGGGTTTGGTTTCGTTTGGTTTAGTTTTCCACCCGTAGCTTTTCAGACAATACTACTGATGCAGAAGTTATGCCTTCCCTTTTATTTTCAGTCCTTAGCACAGCTGGGAGCATGACACGGTACACTGTACTAGTGGGTTTTTTCCTGCCTGTGTGAAGGGTGTTCAATTTTTCTTGCGTTATGCATATAGCTGTAATGTTTTGCTTTCACTCGTGAAGTGCAGCAAACAAACCCACGGAATGAATCCATTAGGCTCCAAGTTTGTCCTGTCTTGAAATACAGACAATCAGTTAGGTTATGCTGTTGGACGAGCTTTTGTTACAGAGTTTTGCTTTCCCTGCCCCAGTACACTGACACGGAGAGGTAACGGGGGCCTCTCTGGTGCAGAATGGTCACAATTCCTTGTTGCAGCAGAGCCACAGCCCAGAGCAGTTGCTCGGGGTTTGGTCCTGCAGCTCTGTTGGGAAACTGGAAACACCAGCAATTGGTTTTCTTTTTTTTTGGGGGGGGAGGGCTTGGTTTATTTGTTTGGTTTTGTTAAGTACAGCAGAAAATAGAGGCCATAAAGAGCATCCTAGTTCTTATATATGTGTATGTTAATATTATGTATAAATATTATAAATGGCAGAATATGAATGGGATGTAACAAAATCTTACTTGATTATTACAAACAAATGAAAAAAAAAAAAAAAGAAAAAAAATTGGGGTATAAAAGTTCCCAGCTCATGAGTTGAAGTGAAATGCCGGCGTGCTGACAAGAGGGCCCGAGGGCAGAGAGGTGCAAGCTGCGGCGCGGGGAGGCCGAGGCACGGCGGGTGGCCCCCGCCGCCGGGGCCCCGCCCCGGC
>NW_009603098.1:69583-77421 GCF_000690535.1 Cariama cristata | reverse complement strand
CGACCTTGAAGCAGCGGGGATTGCAGTGGGGTCTGCAAGGCGCTCAGCTCCTTCGGCCTGTCTGAAAAACCAGTCCTTATCCCGCTGTTGATGAGAAGCGTTTGCCGGTGTAACAAGACATGAACTGGACCACGACGTGGACTGTGAGGTCATGAAGTACCAGAGTGCAAGGAACAAGTTAAAGGGTACGTTCGCTCGGATTTTCTAAGGCAGACGCTTAGCTGTGGCAATAGTATTCTCAAGAAGTTTCATCTTAATCTTAGCATCCCTTATAAAAGCTGCTGTCCTTGCGGTGGTCATTTTTGTTTTACTTAAGTGGTGCTTTTTTTTGTTTTGTTTTCTCTTTGGGCACAATCTGATGTAAAACATGTTGCTCTAGAAGAGGTAATCACGTCACCATTAAGCCTTTGATGAAGGAAATCATTTTGGACACATGGGGAAATTCTTGTAAAGCTTTATCTGATTTCCGATGTATCTATTTTATTCATATAACCTTGGAAGTTTTCTTACTCTAGTGTATGAAAATGGCTGTCTATGCGTTTGAGTTTGTGCAATACAAAAGAAAAAAAAACACAAACCTCTTAGTATCTGAAATGCCAACAGGTTGGGAAAGACCATAGTATTACATTAATATTCTATTTCTGTAAAGTACTGTTACTCTGACAAGCCATTCAGTTGGATTTGTATTTTCTTTTTGTGTTGGAAGACAGATGGTTTTAGTATTGCATAGTAAAATATTTAAAGTCTAAGATAATAGTTCCATTTTATTTTATACAGTTCAGAATATGAACGTTATGTATGAATTCAGCCTGGAATTTCAGATCGCCTTAGCTGTGAGCTCGACGATAAGACTTTCTCCATTACGGTGGCTACGTACAGGCACCAGAAGTTCTGCATATGACGTGCCACTGGAATTTCACATACTCTGGGGTTTTTTTAATCTTCAATGATGTCTCACATGGATTATATAGGAGTAGGCCTATTATATACACGTGTAATGAAATAGAAAAATGCTCAGGTAATTCTGTATCACTGCAAATCATTTTCCATTTCTGGTTATTTTACTCTGCCCATATTATGGAATATTCTATGCAGTTGATTTTTAGACAAACAAGCACTCTTGGATTATCTTCCTAGCCAGTTTTGGGGCACTGAAAAGCATCGACACTTAACAGAAATGGCATTAATCACCTTTGACTTTAGTTTGAAGGAGGGGGGGGAGGCTGAACACAGCTCTGCGAGCCTGGAGTCGAAGGCAGCACTCCTGCAGTTTGTGACCTTCCTCACGCTTGAACATGCTTCGCAAGCAGGAGCCCGTTGATGAGCGCTTCTCATCGTAACGGACTCACACCCTCTCTAGGGCCGTGTTTAGGGTTTTGTCTTATTTAAACTTCTAACGTGATTCATTCCTAGTAGTGCCAGATGTAAACAAAGTGTGCTTGTCTGGGAGAGCAAGCTTGGATGTAAAACACTTATTTTCCTGATGTAGAAGTATTTTTGCTGGTTTTACTTAGCTGGTATAAAAAATCTTCCCGATATTACTCATCAATGACTTTATATGCAGCTTTGTACATTTTCCTGTACTCACCATACTTGTTTGGTTGTTTGGTGCCACTTCACTTATTTACAGATGCTTTCTTCCATTAGAAACAACTTTTTTAGTTTTTACAATCAAAAACCATTTTTGTAGCTTGTTCACTCATTAGGTTAGAAACATTTTAGACACTGGAATTGGAATCTGTCGAGAGACACAAGAAGTTTGTTGCTGAAGACCTCCTCTCGTTACTTTATACACGTGTTAATTAGGAGAGGCTTGTGATTGCTCTGCAACTACTGGGGATTTTATTTTCTGACCTGCAACGAATGCTCTGAGCTGCTGACATCTCCCCCCTCCACTTTTTGATGTGTGTGGAAAAAAAATCAAGCAGGAGATTGCTGTCTGGCCTGTTTTCTGTCTGGTTAGGAGGTGGTGAGAGTCTGTCACTAAGCAGTGACTGCGCCGTTTCAGGGCGCCCTTTAACCAGCCCCAGGAAGCCCCCGGTTCCGTGACGCCGGGAGAAGGACGTGTGCGCAGGAGCGGCTCCCACACTGTCTTCAAAAGAGCACGCAAGTAAATGATAGGTACGCGCTTCCTAAACGCTGTCCATTTGCACTGTGGGATTTATGCTAGTCTATGTGTAGTATTTATTTGTTTTAATGTGTTTTGCTCCTTGGACACCTACCCCACAGGCTTTATGATCAAAGTGATTTTTCCAACATCAGCAGATTAAATCGGTTAGTAGTGAAGAAGAAGCCCGTTAGTTGCTGCTTCTTACAACATCCAGGTTTGGAAAATCTTTTTTTTTTCTTTTTTCTTTTTTTTCTTTTTTTAACTTTGCCTCTAACTGTTGGAGGTTGACAGCTTTAGGTATTTAAGAAGTGTCCTTTGGGAAGGATGAAAGGATGAAAGGTCATGGAGACATCCGAGACAAATTCTGACAATGGGAACTGCTGGGTTCCACTGCCACTGAGCACAGGTCTGTGACAATCCTGGACCCATATTTTCAAGTTGCTCCAGAGAATGGTGTCATAAAACAAAAGTGAGCATGTGCTTGTTTTTGTCGCACTGTAAAATTCATTGCTTGACGAGAGTTACAAACTTTTCCAGAGTAGGGGCTCTATATAATAATCTCACCATTCTTTTACTGGAAGCACAAAGATGGAGCAAGGGCATTCGACTATAGGTAGCGCTCACTTTGCACCACGGGTGACATACATACGAATTGCCTGTGGCGCATTTGCTTAGGTTAGTGCCATAAACCTTGTTCATTTTCCCAGAAGGCTTAGGAATTATGTTCCCAGGGACATCAACTGAATTGTCTGCTGGCTTTCGTAAACAGAACCCAGTGTTAGTCCTGGCCCATTACACTCCAGCGTGCATTTTCATTAACGGTCTCTGTTTTGGGGCTTACCTGGTGGTTTTTAGTGCACAGGTCTCTCGGTGCCCAGGTGACTGTTACACCCCGTGACACACATGCCTGGCTGTACGTGGCAGCAGAGTGGACGTGCAGTGACTGTGGAGCTGGCTTTGTTTCTGTGAGGTGTGCTCGGCTCCGGGCGTAGGTTTTTATTGCCCCGCACATGGACACCTACAGCTCCCAGCAAACAAGCAGCCATTGGAATTACATTCAAATCCTTTATTCCCAAGTTCTAATCTCCTTTCCGTCTGCTGCTCCGATTCAACAGGCTGCTCGCACTAAGCTCCGTCCTGCCAGGAAAGGGCTCCCAGCTTGTCCTGCGGCTCGGCTGTCGCGGTACAGAGACACTTGTCCGCTCTAGCCTTCTCCCTTCCCCTGGAGATCGCCATCTCCCACTCCTCCAGAAGAGGATTTCTGCTGCAGCAGAAACCGGTCCTGACTCATGCCGCGGGATCCAACAGCTTTTAGGTATTTCATGGCTCCAACCACGCTCTCATTTTTGCATCTTTGCTCATAAAATAAGGGATTAATGGTAAAATGTAGCAGCACAGGCTCCAATACAGGTGAACAGAAAATGCAGCAGGTTTCGACAGCCCCCTTCCATGTTTCTACAACAGATCTTTACTGGCTGCTGTGCAGATCTGCTTCGTTCAGGTCTATGCTTAGAGCTCTGGTGGTAACAAAAATAATCATAAAATTAATAAAAATTTAACTGTAAAAGCAGCATTGAGGTTTGCAGCTGTGCAAACTGTGTCTTACAGACCAAAATCAGACATCAAGTTACTCTTCAGGAAAAAAAACATCGCAAGTCAAGGTAACTACGTCTATTTTTAACCAAGTTTTATTGCAAATTTCTTTTGAAGGACATTCTAATTTTTTTACAAATTATAAAATTTACACTTACAAAAGAAATCAGGATCATGATCATTAACTACAGCAAATCCAGTTTTGTGAAAAAATATATTCAAAAATTAAATATCAAAAGAAAGTTAAGTTCATTATTGAAAAAAACAAACAACTTTCATAAATTATTTTGCAGAAATGCTCAAGACACTGACAAAGTATTTTAACACTTTTGCTAGTACTGGCTTTGGGTGGTTGAAATAAAAACATCTGCTCTGCTAATCCTGTAAAGCGACTGAGCAGGAGTTTTTTGCCCGGGAACAGCAGGGGATGCAGACAGACTCGCTGCTTGCAATTTGCCGGTTTTTAGATGTTTTTACTGTTGTGGGGTTCGTAGCTTCTTGTTGCCTTTTGGGCTATTTCAGTAGCTTAGTAATCGTCAGTTCTTATAACATAATTCTGGTTTTCTTCTCAAAATAATACAGGCTGGAGGAATACTGCTTCATTTAGATCCTGTTGCTGCCTTCATTCTTCTCTAATTTAAACACAAAAAATGGAGTGGAGCTAAAAAGTAAAAGTACCTGCCTCTCCTGGCCATGACCTGGAGGTTAATCAGGTCTGAGTTTTCAGAAACCCCAAGCATATTCTAAGCTCGCTGTAGGTTTATTGCAAGTCATGATGGGATGAAGAAAATGTCCCTCGCTTTGCGCTGCAGCAAAGGCCACGGGGCAGGAGGGGCTCTGCCCCGGCCCCCTGCTCCTGCCCTGGGGTCTGCGAGTCCCTTTGGGCCAGGAGCCGTCCCCACCCTTAAGACAGGGACAGGCTCGGACCAAGGGTGAATTTTTGTCTCCCCAGAGAGACGGTAACCAGCTCGGGGCCTGGGGCCTGCCCGTCAGACCTGCGCTCCCGGAAAGGCGCTGCCTGCTCCGGCTGTTCATTCTCCTGTTGCACAAATGCTGCAAAACTACACTCCCCTTCTTCCTACGGTGTGCGGTTTAAGTAGTTCTGCTGCAGCGAGGGGAGTGGGCAGTGTTACTGTCTCTATCCTGGAAGTGTATTAGACCTTCCTAAAGAGCAGCTGGAAAATGCACAGAGCAAACCATTCATATTAAAAGCAACAGCAGTGTTATTACTAGTAAATAAATAAAAGCGATAGCAAGCTTATCGAACTGAGGTTAGGTCATCTCTTTCTTTATCAGTACTGTGTCCGACTCCTTTCCAAACCACAGCCAGGGTGGGGTCACCACTTGCTCTTTCAATTTTTCCTCCGTATTGGAGGGAAAGTGATCTTACGCAGAAAATATTAATTGTCCTGTCTTCCCCATGGTTTTTTTCTATTTTCCAAAATTTTCATTCTTCATCTTATATCAGCAGTTACCCACATGCAGAAGACCTGTTCTTAAGTGGACAGACCTGATCAGTAGTTTTGTAGTCTTCCCTTTGCTTAGAATTACAGAAAAATTACAGCTACAGTAAAAAAAAAAAAAAAAAAGTAAAATCCAAGAGCAAAACAGAATAGCATTTTCTTCCAGTGGTGATTAGCTATGGTGAGCAGATTCACACCTTGCTTATTAATAGTATTTTGGAGATTAAAAAGCAGACACTGTTTTCTAAAATATTTCTCATTGATAGCTGTAGTAATTATCCTGAAATGCTAATGATTTTAGACCTTATTGGGCCTGCTCTGCTGCGTTTCTTTCCACCGGCTCTGCCAAGTTATGCTGAAAAAGCACACTCAACAGGTAAAACAAAAGAGAAGTAAAGCCACAAAATAAATACCTTTCGTAGGGCAATGTGGAAAATGAAGGCCGTGCCTCACTACAACACAAACCCTGGTTCCGTGTTAAAGGTCACTATTAGTTACCTAACTTCCACTCTTCCATATTGACAAGCCCAAAGGGGTTTGGGCTTGGTACAGGTCTTGGAATATCTCCTGTCTATCTCCTACAAGCAAGTGCTGCTTGATGGTCAAGCATTAAATCTCTTACCAAGGTCCGTTCTGTGGTCACGGATGGCAGATACTACAGCTATCAACATCCAGCCTGCTCCCATCGACCTCGCTGCGAAGTCTGATCAAAGAAAGTGATCAGTTTTTCTACATATAAACCTCTTCCTTTCAAGAAAGTTAATACTGTAACTGGCAATTCAGTCTCAGAAAGGCACTTAAGGTTTAGTCTAGTCTTGGGAAAAGATTTAGTAGAAGTATCTAATACAGCAGAGTAGTACTTATTTTCTGGTAATGTAATGCTAACTCTGGCCTAACTATGGAAGGACAGCAGCAGCTCTAGGAAATATCTCCCATCAGTCAGTTGCCTGTCTTGGCTTTGCAGAGGAGGCAGAGGCACACGTTTTTTTTGAAACAACCACATTATTCATACTATTTCTTAATACAGTGGTTTAATTCCCATTAGCTATGAGCCCCCAACGTGACCGAGGGAGAGGCAGGAGCGGTAAGGCTGGGCAGGGCGGAGGTGGCCCGGCCGTCTCTCGTGCTGGTGACACACAGCAGTGCGTTCTGGCAGCGGGGCTGTGCACCCTCCCTCTGCTGCCGCAGCCACAGCTTGCGTCCTCTCCCCCACTGGCCCCTCCCAGACTTTACCGCTCTTGCCAACAGACCAATTTTATACAAATCTTTTATGGGATGAGCTGCAATAACCAAGCTCATTCAAACAGCTGAATCTTCCTGCCAAGTAATGGCAGGCAGTTGCCTGTAGCCTATGACGTAGCTTAAAGCAGTACAGACCTGTCCTACAAAAGCACATCTCAAGACCTAATACAAGAGACGCTGCAGCAGCTCCGTGATTATTACCGGATGACACGGCACGTGTTGTGCGACCCCAGTTCTTATATCAGCCGCTCGGTTGGTGGCATCTTGATGACGTTCCACATTTCCACTCGAGCCCCATCTTTTTCTTGACGGCTTGGGCTGTATGTTCCCTGAGTTGCTCTCCTCCTCTTCATGGCAATCGCTGTGGCTGCAACAACTGCAAGGAGAAGGGCAGCCCCCGCAGCCCCGACCGTTCCCACAACAGAGGAGTTGCTAAGATGCGCCCACACTGCCTGCTGCGGTAGAACAGGGTGTTACTCAGAGCTTCCACGGGGACAATGCTGCATTTCACATCCCTCATCCCAGCTCCTCTCTCTAAGCTGCACTGTGCTGACAGCAGTGCTAGACAGGGGCGTCCCCTCCGTGTCACACACGAGCGCAGGGAATACAGCAGCAGTCTGGTGACCCTTGTCCTGCTCACCACTTCCCCCCCCACGCAAGCCCTAAGTTCAGCCTCTGGCAACAGGCACTGCCGACAGCTCCGGCACCGGCCCACAAACCCACAACATTCTGACTGCGCCTGTCCTGGGCGGTACCCATGGGAATGTCTAACAGAGATCACTTCACAAAACACTGATTTGTACAATGATTTCAGTAAATCCTGACAATTCCCTGTAACGCTGTGGCTGTCACAGGGCAGGAGTTCACAGCTGCTGTTGCTGTTGAAGACTGCTTGTGAAAATCTCATATACCCGAGCTGAAAAAGCTTTGAGTGCGTTTCAGTCGTTGACAAAAAAACAGAACAGTATATACAAACCAATCATAAATACCCTCTATACAACGCTCCTTAAAAGTATATATAGATCTTAATCTGTAAATTAGTGCCTAATTTAACCCTGCCTTTTAAATCAGATTTAACTATGCCATTGCTACCTGAAAGGTGGAATGGAGCCAGAGCAACTTCAAAGCAGGTGCACCTCAACAGCTCCTGCTGAGGTGAACCTCTGGGGCAGTCCGTGGGGCAGGAGAGAAGGGAGTAAAGTGGCTCACTTTGAGCCAGTGGTGTGCAATTGACTCAATTAACTGAAACCAGCTGGGACAGCTCTTGCATATACAGTCTGCCTTGCACGTCTAAGTCCATGTCTTCATTACCATGCCTTAAGGAAACTGAGATAGGGCGGATCTGCTGCTGCAAGTGCTGGAAAAAGATCAAGGTCAAAGCAGACCTTGCAGGTGCGTCTCCTTTTCATGGTAGTGCCTATATTAACCGC
>NW_009603098.1:29116-69557 GCF_000690535.1 Cariama cristata | reverse complement strand
CCCCCTGCCACTTCTTGCTGACTCGGACTGTAGGTTCCCTCCGACTGGCGCCTCTTCCTTGCAGTGAGAATCATGAATATGAGACCAATACTGAGTAGCAGTAAAGAGCCACAGGCTACAGGGACAGCTACTTCAATTAGTGGGGAGGGGAAGAGAGCACCTGGAGTCCCCTTCTGTAAAAGAAATTAACGGAGAAACAATGAAACTCCAGTGGTTACAGTCACCTCAGTCAAAGAACCCAAAACGGCCAGAGTAGAGGGAACAAGTTTTTTAGACAAGCAAAAAAAAGCAGATCTGTACCTGACTGGCAAAGGAGAAGCAAGGAACAAGTACAGGGCTTGAGGGCACCTGCACAGAGAATTTTCGTGTTCATTCTTTAATCTCTCACAAAACATGTTTTTTTAAATGGACTGTTTTTAACACAAAGAACAGACAGTAACATGTTCTGAATTTTTCTTTCTAATTCAAAACTAGTGACACTCATCAACAACACTCTCTAACTGGCAGCTTTGGTGAAGCTGATCTCAACAGGGCAGAGTTATAAACAGAGATTTACCGATGGAACAGTTAATACTATTACAATACTTCATGCAGGGCACATGGACAGAATTAACCCAGGGAAGAAAAGAAAGGATTTACTGCGCTGGGCGGCTAACCGGCATGGAGAAAGCAAAACTACCCGCAGACAATTTACGGGACCAATCCTGGAGCTACAAAATCACTACAAAGCAAGCTGTCCCTTGCACACCACTTGCTGATGAAGATAACGCACAGCTTGTTGTTACTGTTACAACGGCAGTAGTTAAAGAGTCTGAGCAACACTTCAGACATTATTATGTGAGGTGAAACTGTCCAAATAATATCACACGCTCCATATTCTCCTCTCTGCTTATGCTTTTTCACACCAGGACAGCCCCATAAGATTTAAATGCCAGTACATTCAGCATCCATGGTGGAAATCTTTTAAGGGCCCTCCTTGCCAGTAAGAGACTAAAATACATAGCTGTCACTAGGAGAGATCTAACCAACGTTGCAAATAAGATTTTAAAACTACAGAGTTAATGCAGAGTAATGTGGTTTTTCAGTAACCCCAGAAAACTTCTCTGAGTAGGGGAATGATACTAAAAAAAAGTTCAATGATGCCTCTGATGGCAAGGCAGAGAATTTATTTAGCTATTAAACTATCCATCGCAACAAGATTATATGCAGACTTGTGATTCAGCAGTTCCTTGAAGATCTTGGGGCAGGGAGGTGTAGTAAGTTTCAGGCTTAACAGCTACCAATCTCAAAGCCAGAGGAAAGACTCAGATACAAAACCAAGAACTGACATACCTTGCAGGAACTTTATGAAATCCTAGGGCAAAAGATTTTAAGTAATTTAAATAGTGAATGGCAAGTCCTAGCTGCATTGAATTCGTAGCTCAAAACTTTTAAATTACAAAGGCACATACTTCAGGGTCCACACTATATAAAAATGATATGAAACAGACTTGAAGACAACTTGGAGCAGGAAGCGGAGGATGTTAAAAAGGTCACTACATGGATGGGAGATGGAGATAATAAAAGCCCCAAGTACTGAGGAGAGAAACGTAGCCGAAGGAGTACTCTTCAGATTCTGGTGGATTTAAGGATGATATGGAACTCAACAACAAAGAACTAAAAAAAATGTGGCATTTTTTTCATTAAAGATAGATTTAAAATTACAATAAGCCTAAAAATAAGAAATATTTCTAATTGCTAACAATAGTATCTGCCACCTTACAGATAAAAACAAAAGAATTCAAGCTTCATTATTTACAGCTGTTGGATGCCGAACAGTCTATGCTGATGGCACAAAGCAACCCAGCGCAGAAGGAATATTGCCAGAGGACCTGGAAGTCCTTCTGCCATTTTCAAATGACTGAAGTTCAAGTTGATTCTCTGCGCCTGCCAAACTTGAGCGATGTGCTAGGGGTTAGTTCTAGTTTCACACAGCATGCAGATTAGTCACACGGCACCAACACTACAGGAGTTTTTAGCAGCCCACCCTTCTGCCTGCTGCGTGCTCTTTAGTTGCTGCCGTTGGTGGGAGGGAGAAAGAGCAAGCGAGCGCAGCCAACGTCCCCTCACTTCTACAGCTGTTGTTAAAAGCAAACCCGGCCAACAGCCACGCCCTGTCCTCCTCCCTGTCCCCTCACCGCAGGCCCTGGCCTTATAAGAGGGAAAAGACAGTTCTGCAAAAAGTAATGGGGATGATGAAAATGAATACCAGGAGTCTACAAGAAGTGTCCTGGGACAGAGGAGACAGAGATGCCTGAAGGAGTCTGTGCATGCAAACTGGAAATGTCAGGAGTGACCGTGGGGCACATGCATTACAGAACCCTTAGTAACAGCAACAGCAGCAAACCCCGCCTTGGCGCACAGCCTTTTCCATGCAGTATGGGTTAGTACATTCCCAGGTTACCAGCCAAGCTACCTGTCCATGCAACAGCTTTACAGAGAAAATGAAAGTGTATGATTTAACTACTTCCACACAAGAAGGATTCCAGCCTCAAACAGCAACGCTTTGCTTATGCAGAAAAGGAAAAGCATGGCTGAGACTGCCCATCCACCAGGCCCGTCGGGTCAGAAGCAGACTCGGCAGATAAAGGATGCTACTTTTTTACTTGTACTTGCATCACTTTTAGCCTGACTTCATCTGACTTCCCTTCTCCAAACACATCCATTTCCACCCAGATGATCTTCGGAGAGGGAAGGTGCTTTGTAACTCTCATCCAAGATAAAATGCCCACTGAAATTCCATTCTCCAGGAAACTGAGGGGGAGATACAAGTAACATCTCCTTTCTACAAGTGCAACTGCAGTAGTATGACTACTGTCCAAGGAGTAGTAAAATCTAAGGAAAGCTGCAGAGACAGCCCATGCAGATACTGAAAAGTATTTGCTGCAGTTGCTTATGTGCTGGAGACTTAACATGCAACAGCACTGCAATGAAAAAATAATTTCCCGCTTCAGGTTTCTTTGGTACCAGCTTATGCCCTAATTGCGCTTTAGGCAGGGCACACACAGGGGACTGTGCAACATGTCAGCAGTCTCACTAATACCCTGGTACCCAGGGACTCTGCTGCTGCTCCTCACAACTCACAGTCTGGAAGAACAGACAGGAGCTTCCACGAGCAAAGGGAAGTGCTTACGTTAATGTCACAGCGCTCTCCTGTGTAGCTGGCACTGCACACACACTCGTATTTGTTCTCAGAGCCTTGACACGTACCTCCGTTCTGGCAAGGGTTTGGATCACACTTGTTTACATTGATTTGACAACTGGAAAGGAAAAGTGTATTAGAATTAAATGAAATTTCTCACATATGTTCTTGTGCCATAGAACACAAGGTCATACAGTCTACAAAAGCCTCATTTATTCAAAAAGTTCCTGTTGCATCTTTTTCAGGTGCTTTCTCCAGGGTCCAACAACATGAAATTTTTACCCAGTCATACCAATCCTCCTTTTGTCATTTCTGTGTGACTGAAGCTAGTATGGGTCTCTAGCACAGTTAATGAATTCTCATGAGGCACAAGAATTACCTGGAAGCAGTTCATGCTGCAAAAATTGGTATTGCCAGCAGGATCATATCAAGCCTGCCTCTTCTAAAAATAACAGCTATAGTTTACAGGTTTGGAGTAGTTGTTTGAATGGCAAAAGGATATGTAAGAGGATGAAGCATTTGAACCTGCTCAGCTATCCCACTGATGTAAGAATCAGAGCATGAGCTCCTTTGCAGGCATCAGAAAAATAGCACTTACTTCCTTCCAGTGAAACCCGGCTTGCAAGTGCAGTTGGCTCCCCAGCTCTCACTGATGCACTTGCCACCATTCAGACAGGTGAAGTTCTTACCACATTGCTGAGGTGGGAACGGCCACCTGGGAAAAGCAAGAGAGAGCAAGAAAGAGCCTTTAAAGCACTCGGGTAGAAGTGTACTCGGGTTCAGTGGAGACTGGGCTGGTGAGGGTCACAAGCACAGCCCTTGGTATTTCTAGGAAGGAGTTTGACACAAGTGGAGAAGGGAATAGTCTCAGAAATCATCCATATTGTCAGAGGTACTTTAAACATGCCCAGAGAACATGCAGGAGCTGTTATCAGTACTTTTCTAACATAGTTGCCTCTTCTTGCTGATGAAAATATAAACAAGGGAGAGGATACTGTTGGAATTCCAAACTGCAGCACAGCTAGGCCACAGAAAGGGTAATGCAAGTACCAGGTAACAGTCTACACCAGAATGCAGTAAGAACAACAGGAAATTTGACCTGGGTAGATTAGATAAACACTTTCGTGGCTGAGCTTCAGTTATCTCAATGTTCAATTCAAACATGCACAAGTGGATGGAAGTCTAAGTAACATGTTGATTCCTACTTCCTTTACCGATATGAGACATACCTTTGTGACTAAAATATGCTGGATTTTTTCCAAACTAATACAAATGTTATAAATATGGACCTTATAAAAAAACTCCAGCCCTCCTCCTGACTCCGTACCAATTTTTCACCAAATTTTATGTGAGCTCCATGTAGGGACCATGCAATGTGCACTGCTAAGCAGTACAGGCAGTAAGATGATGGATAAAGAAACTTTTTTCTCCCAGTACGCATTTGATAAGGAGCACGATACTCAAATAGACTTTTTTTTAACCAATACACAGAAACAATGCCCTTAGTCTTAGGACCAATACCACAAAATACAACCAAGCCCTTGGCTGAAGGAATGCTGTTAATCAGTCTAGGAGTGTATATGTATTTTTATCCAATATTACACAAAAATATTTGTCAGGGTAAGGCTTGTTTTTGCAGAGGTAGTAGCAATGGGCACCTTCATTAGCACTGGCAGCCTTCTGCTCACCGATGCCCCTGAGTATCGCTTGAAAGTTGGCTGTGTACCACTACTAGCAAAAATAACTACAGTTAGGAACTTCTGCTACAGGAAATCTCTATAAAGCCTGCTGGTTTTGATAAACCTTTGATGCTTTCTCAGCAGAGACTAGATTGTCCCTCTTCTGCACTCTGTCCAGGAACCCATCCTCACTGGGACCATTTCTATCACTCCAGGACATTCAGTGCACCCAAAACTTGAGAATACAGCCTGCTCCACCCTCTGGGGGCTGGGAGGCTCCTTTTCTTTCATAATCTGGCCAGCAGGCTTTTTTGTTTGTTTGTTCTGTTTTGTTTTAAATCAATACAGCAATAGGCCAGAGGGGAGTCAGATCCTGGAGAAGATGGATTTCTGGGGAAATGAAGTGGGAAGTGATGACAGGCGACAGTACTTGCACTTTAAACAGCTCTGAAACGTAGCATGGGGATAACCCACATAAAAAGGAAGGATCCTTATCCTGTATGAGGCTGAGCACCTTTCAATGAGGCTTTGGACCTTCCACTTCACAGCAGAATTTAGGTGCTTAACCTACCAGATACTTGCAACGAAAAATTTTCCCAAAGTGTGCCAAAGTAAAAGTCCAATTCATCTGGGGGCTCCTCTGACCCCTGCATCAAACCAAGGCACTTACTCGCAGCGAGGTCCCGAATACTGAGGAGGGCACTTGCAGGAGTAGCCATAAACCCCGTCAATGCAGGTAGCTCCATTTAGGCACTGGTGCCGCACACAGTCATCGACGTTGATGTCACACTTCTTACCAATGAATCCCCGGAAGCATTCACACTGAAAATCTGCAACTGCGTCAACACAGTCCCCATGAACACACGGGCTTGACTGGCAGTCATCAATGTTAGACTCACACAGCTGCCCCCCCCAGCCAGCACTGCAGGCACAGCTGAAGGAATTGAACAAGTCCTCGCAGGTGCCAGCATTGAGGCAAGGGCTGGAAGCACAGACATCAGCCCCCGTGCAGCCCAGCTGGATGGTCCTTCTGCTGGACTGCTGGAACTGTTCTGGCTGGGGGTACCAGAGATGGGCAGTGAACGGCAGGTAGATCCCCCCTATCTTCACTTGTCCTAGGCAGCCAGTGAAGTTTTCAGCTAGAACAATCACTGCATTGTTCTTTAGGAAGTCCAAGTTCCCAGCACTTCCCTGCAGAGTCATATTAACAGACCCATCCAAACGAACCAGCCATCTGGAAGAAAGCGCGGATGGCTCTTCCATAGACACAGAGATGGTGTGCCAGGCACCGTCCGAGACAGACTTCTGACTCAGGAAGCTGACACCTTCGATGCTATTCCCACTCCTGATGTCAACAAGCAGGGAGGAGTTCTTAATGGCTACTTGGAGGGAATCCACTTCTTCCACAGCCCGAAGCAAAACAGCATCTTCATCCCGGGTCCTGAAATCCACATGGAGGCTGCTCAGAGTTCTAGTCACTGATGTATTGGTGGTAAATTCAACGGCATCATAACTATTAAATGTTGCATTAGCCAGACCTATAAATAAAGGGGTAGAGCACAAGGGATTTGAAAGACAGTTGGTGTCATGTTTGAGACAGATCAATGGGAAACTCCCGGCCACTCTTTACCTTAAGAATCCTGTAAGCTTGGTGTGAGTAGGATTACAGGCCTGGCTGCTGGCAGCCTTAGAACTCTTCCTGTTTACAATTTTACCTCTAATAATAATAATAATATCCAGCTCCTGTGTAGCAGTTTTTACTCATCAGTCTCACAGCACTGCACAAAAATACAACTATTCCCCTTCTACTGCTAGAAAAATTAGAACATAAGTCAGGAAGGTAACACATCCAAAGCTGCTTATGTGGCCAGTGGCAGAGCTGGGAACATCCCAACATCCTGAGTACCAGGAGACTTTCTAGCCACCAGACAACACCCCCTCCACATCGGGGCATCATTACCCAACTATTTTTCTTCATTCTCCATGGTTCTGTCTTAGGAGAAAACTGAGACACATTTGCAATACTTAATTGAGTCCTACTTGGTGAAATAACCTGAGACTCTAGAAGTGGCTGAATGTTACAGAGAGCAGGATGGTCCTTGCACTGTGATGATAATAAGTTAGGCCATCACTCCACAAAAGTGGACTGGTTCCTCCCTGATCAAGCCAAAGTAACAGAAGAAAACACCTTTGAGTACCATCTCTGCTCTGTCAGAACCTGGTGGTAAATCCCTAAAGTGCATGCTGCCTGCAAGAGTGCGTACCTGGGCATCATTCTCCAGTTCCTTTTTGCAGCATGTGTTTGTATTTCTTGCAACAGTACAAACTAGGAATACTGCTTATAGACAGTGAACAGTAAGGATTTTATCAACACATAAGCAGGGAACAGTACTTACACACATATCCTGCTAGAACATCTATGCAGCTGGTAGCTTCAGGACATGGGTCACTTTCACACCAGACTCTCTCTTCACAAAGTTTCCCAGTGAAATTTGCTGGACAGCTGCAATGGAAGTCATTCCAAGTGACAATGCATCTGCCACCATTCTGACATGGTTCAGACTGAAAAACAAAACAGCAGAATTTAGGAGCAGTGTAATTCATCTTTGGATCTCGGAGAACTTGGTAGAAGGAAATGTGACAACAAAGATTAGTACGAGCAGCACTTGAATCAAGAAAGAAGGGTAATTAAAATAGTGACTCAACAGCAGCGAAGGAAGCACAATGGTCTCTGTACAAGAAATTCCTGAGACCTTGCCTCTCCCTGCGTGCACTGCTGATCAACAGAAACTCCCTAGGTAGAGCTCCATCAATTTGGAAAAGGACAAAGCACAAAAGCAAAGGTGAGAAACAGATGAAACAAGCTGCAGTGCTCCTGAAAAACCTCTCAACATTCTGTCACTAGAAGGACACACCTAATACCAGAGGCATGACAATACTTTATAGCACCATGAGCAAGAAGGGCAAAAATCAGAGAGTATGGCCTCCTCATCTTCATGTGTGGCATAAAGGAGAGACAGCTTCTGATCTAAGGGCACCATGGAGACAGTTCCTTGACCTGTTGCTGCTGAGGTGATGAATTCCTGGGGGAGGAGGTTGTTGTGCAATTGAAGCAGGACGAAGGGAGGAGCTGGAAAGGTTACTGCTTAGAGGGTGGAGTCTGGAATCCATGTGTAGGTTCAGCAAAATGGAGGCGGGCAGCATAAGAGCCGGACTACCCAAGTTCTACAAACTACAAAAATTACAGAGGAGCTAGAGAAAACTTAGTGCTTAAATTGTATGTAGTATACTGGGTGACATAGGAGCATATGGGACCATGTGTCCTTCAATACTTAAAAACAACTTCTCATCTTCCTGATATCAGCAACAGTCGAACTTTTCTGTAATCACTGAACTATAATAAACAACTGCACACATGTAGAGACAAGTGAGCGACATCATACCTTGCAGGTGTTATCAGAGATGCAACCATTCACAAGATTACCATTTTGAGTCCTATTGAGTTCCTGTGGCAGACTGTAGTTCTCAACCTGAAAAAAATGTATTTGGTGGTTGTTCAGTTGGATGTCTTGCAAACAGCCTTTAAAATAGCCTCCCCACATATCAGCGCTGTCTGCCTTAGGATGTCCACCAATATACACTTCATAACCAGCTAGAAGAGGTCTTGCTACGAGTTGTCCTAGTTCCACATATGCATCTGACTGGTGAGCACCAACAATTCCTCCTTGGAAAGACAGAGCTACCAAATGTCTTCTCCCATCAACTAAATTTTCGGGAAATGTCACAGTATCTTTAGATAACATCTCTATCTTCAGCTTGCCATTTTTCAAGTATATGGTGAGGCAGGGGTCAGTTTCATTGCCAATTTGCAATAGCAAACCATTAGGTTTCCGGCTACGAATGAAAAAGGAGATGTTGAAGTTTGCACCAAGGCTATCGGAAAGGGTGAAAGAGGCAAAGCTGGTGGAATCCTCTAGGCCAAATGTTGCTGCTGGGCGCTCTGGAAGAGAAAAGAAACACACACCAGCTCAATGACAAGGGGAATGCAGCTGGCACAGGGATATTCTAAGCTGCAACTCCTTATGAATGATGCAAGATCTTTCTTCCCAATATTTTCAACGTGCATCGAGGTAATTATGCTCTCTCCCTACACAGGTCTGTGAAATTCAGAAGTAGGCAAATGTGTCCTTGCTTTCTCTGGAGGGAATGAATTCAAGCACCCAAGTAGAAGAGGGAAATACAGGTCTAGCAGAGTCCTTGCCAGCTAGCAGATTTACTCAAGGACTTTCAAGCTACAAAGTTGCTTTTAAAATTCATAAATTCGGTTAACAGCAGAACAACTTTGTACTTGCCACGTTTAGGACTCAGGAGTGAAACAAAAAACTAGAACAATATAAATATAAGCCTTGCAGGAACAAAAAATGCAAATAAATATGGTTTTAACTCAAAATTGTCAAAGAGCTTCCTTTGACACTTTGTGTTTTATCTATAAAGCAATACATTACTATTCATCCTAACTCAGAAGCTCAAAATCAACTTTCCACAGTAAAACAACTTCCCAGCCCTCCTGCATTCACATAGATCTGATACGAAGATGAAGTCAGAGCCCCTGGCTCAACAAAGAGTAACACCTTCACCACAAAAATGACAATTGTTCCTGCAGGAGCAAGTGACAGAAAAGGGATCAATGAGAATTTTATTTACAGAGGGTTTTGTTTTACTTTTCTCACTGGTCAAGTAGAAAATACTGTTTCCAGAGCTAGCATCAATGCTTATCTAGTATCTTTGAAGCACCAACTGACACAGGAGCTGCAGATGTAAATCATGTAGCACTTACCGTATGAGCAAGCTGGGCCTCCGTAAGGCCTGGAACAGTGGCACCTGAAGGTTGCCCAAAGGTCCACACACAGCCCTCCATGAAAGCAGGGCTGGGAGAGGCACCACTCTGTCCGGTCACAGCCCTGCTTCACTGGGGAGGACTCGTCCACAGGCAGATCCACTGGGAGCATGGCTTCAGCATCTATCTGAACATCTTCCAGGCAGCCGACAAAGCCTTGCTGGCTCTGTGTGTTGTTGGCCATTGGATCCTCCGCACCTCCAACATACATGTTCAGGAAGGCATGTGGGATCAAAGCAGCGCCATGTGGGACAGGAGAACTCTTCAGGCAGACACCCGCATCACAGGAGTCATGCCAGAGTTTTAGCTGCACAGCGCTGTGCAGAACAACCTCAACTTTATGCCACTGGCCATCATCAACTCTCAGCCCCTCCAGGAGCAGCAGGTACCTAACATCCTCCCTCTTCAGTCCTGCATGCAGAATGCCGTCAAAGAGCTCCAGGAACAAGTATTCAGCTTCATGGCCTCGGTAAAAAAGGATAGCGCTGGGCAAGGTGGTTCGGAACCGGAGGGACACACTGGCAAGCTGATCTCCTGCTACATCCCTCCTGCTCTGATTGTTCATGGGCAGCTCAATGAGGAGATACCCTCTGGAAGCAAAGGAAAACGTTGTTGGTGTTGAGCATGTGGCATCATAGAAACCAGGCTGGCACTGGCACAGGTGGCCATGACTCTCAGCTTGGTAGGTTGGGATGCACAAGGCCTCATTTTGGCAGTTGTGCGTCTGGCACCCAGTGAGCTTGACAGAGCAGTTCTTCCCTCCCCATATAATGCCATCCTGGCTAGGGGCACAGTGGCAGGTATAGTCAGCAACGCCATCCTCACAGACAGCTCCATTCTTGCAGGGACCCTCCTCACACTCATTGATGTTAACAGCACATTCCACACCTGCAAAAGAGATTTAGAAATGGGACCTCACTGCAGGGGATCGTGACTCCCTTCCCCAGAGCAAGCCTGCCAGGCACAGACTGCCCTCCCCAGCACTGCCGCTCTCTACGCCATTCTCTTCAGGAAACCACTAACAGATCAAGAGCTGCCAGCAAGAAACACCACGCTCACTACAGAGCGGCCTACCGCTGACATAAGAGCATGAAAAACATACTTCTCTGCTGTCCTCCCACATTCTGCAAAGAAGGTGCTATTTATGGAGCTTCGGCCAGTCAGCCTACACCATCCAACAGACTACTGTCCTCTTCCAGACAATCTCAAACACGTCATGTAATCAACATGCAAGGAGAGCAAGCAGAGCATATTAAAGGGATCAAACAGCACAGACAAGGATTTTATGCTTCTTTCATACATAGATTGGGTACATTAAAACTCAAATTAAGTCTATAGATCTGACTGGAGCACGTTCCAGGCACCGTTGCTGCAGACAGCATCAAAATGGATCACTAGCCAGGGAAGTTACTGGAAAGCCTCAGTTAAGAAAAATCAAATTCCCAGACAACCCTTCTGTTGTAAAACACTCACAAAATCGAACATTACCGAACAACAAACAAAACATGCTCCACAGACACTCTGCGCTAAGCTGATTTCAGTTCTGTCCAGTTCTGCAGAAGTGAACTGGGTAAAAAGTACTGCATTGCAGCTCGTCTGTCTCCTCGAGGCACACGTATCCCAACAGGACTCAAGTAAATTACAAGACATTACACTCAAATCTGGTTAATGAAAATCTGCTGTCATCTTCCTGAGCGTTTCCAGACTGACAGAAGAGCCCTTCTGAACCAGTTCACTTTATCTAGCCCATAACATTGGTTTTCACTAATCTTCAGAGACAGTCACACAGATAAACCAAGCATGGATTATCCCAATCTAATAGCATTACGCGCCGATCTCGCTAGCAAGCACAACGAGGACAGCAGAAAGAAAAAGAAGGAATTCACACACAAAGGAGGGGAATCAAAACACAAAAGACATTTGTAAAGAAAAGCCACTAGACAGAATGTGCATGTCAAAGAGATTAGAGAGTTGCCTGAGGGAAAGAGATGAGGGGAGATGGGGCATTAGGAGCACTGGAGCTGGACTTTATGTGTGAGAAAAAAAACTCGGCAAAGATACAGACTTCTTGAATGCATGCATGATGGTTTGTCCCCCCTCATGCCCCAGCAATGCCTCACAGGCAGTCTTGCACAAACGTCTAGTACCCTGCTGTCTAATCAAGTTGGTTTACTCTTTTCAGACCCAGTGTTTAGTTGCTGTTACCAGTGCTATCTCTGCAGATAGGCGAAGACTCAACACCAGCTCCCAGCTCCAAAATGTCGGGTTTTGTCAGTGTAGGGACATAACACGTATGGAGCTCTGAGAAGCACTGAAAGAGAAATGGAAGGCTCTGGTAATTTCTGCACTTTCCAGATATGCTAGAGCTGTTCTGTAGGCAACATTACCTCAGATTCCTCTACGACATAGCTCTCTACTGACATAAACTAGAAGAGAACTGCGGTGTGGTACCTGTGGAAAAGCACTGAATTTGGCCAATGATGTCTGCCTTGAAGAAGAGCTCAGCTGATGGACAGATTCAGAGTTGCTAATACTACCTCAGCACAGCCTTTTTTCTCCAGCTATTAATGCCGAGCTTGCTCAGCACACAGAATCTGGGGTGTGATCTTACCTGTAAAGGAAGCGGCAAGGATAGCGTTAAGATTTCAACACAATGCTATGGCCACACTTGAAGGAAATGTGTTGGACACCTCTGGGCCTAGAGAATATCAGTCTGGGAGAAGACGGAAGACTTCAATTGGAATTAAGAAAAATCAGTAGAGCAGTAGAACTATGTGGAGTGGGTTTTCTGAGTTATCAGTGGATTGGAGGGCTCTCAAAACTGCAAGTTTGCAGTCAGATTTAAGGGGAGAGGCTGTTGAATGGTGTCAGAAAGACAGGTTTGGTATAGTCCCAAATCCTTGAGATGTTGCTCATTTCAGATCAGAGCTGTTGATGTATACCAGGGCAATGAGAAGATAGCATAGGTTTGGATAACAAAAGCAGAGATGCCGTAAATTTTTGCATTTCTGAGAAGGCTGGGAGGCAGGGTCAAGAGCCCCATTTTCCCGTATCACATTCCTAGCCTGACACCTCCTGTGGCCAGCGTGCTCTCCCCATTGAACAGCAGCAGGAACTCCTGCCCAGGCTGCTTCCAGCCTCCCAGCTGACACCTGTGGGGCGAGTGCTGCACACCAGGTGGCAAATTAGTCCCTACGGCAAGTGCACAAGCCCAGGCTGGTGGCTAATTAAACACCAAGCTTTCCCATGCGATGCAGCTGGTTTGATTCCTTAGATTATTTGTTCAAAATGGGTGAAAAGAATAAGCTGACACTTCAGGTCTTTACACATTGCTGTCTAACCTTACAGCTTACAAACAGGCAAAGGAAACGTTCAGCAGCAGAAAGAGCAGGGCAGCTCTTCCTAGAGGAACCAAACACACAAGCATCACCTTTATCGCTGTCATTGCTTCTGCCAGCAAACAGCCAGCCTTCACAGGACTAAAGCAGGAGACGGAAAGGGCCTCTAAAACAACACCTAATGTATTCTTGCTCTCCTAGAAGCCGGTGCAGTGCCAGATTTGAATTTGGAGCAGTTTTAAAAACAAAGTGATACAGAGGAGACTGTGCAAGAGTTCTGAAAATCTGGCTAACAACAATTTTTTTTCCTGGAAGCCACTGTTGCCCTTTAGCTGAACAGTTACCCAGTACTACATCACTAACTCCTTGTATGCCTTACAGTGACCATACCCTTCATCAGCCTGCTCTCTTGCCCTTTCTCCTCCTCCCTTATCACCAATGATTTTTGTCAACTGTGTTTGAACATCTCTGGTTTGTCAAATTCTTCAGTTACACCAAAACAAGGCAGAAGAAGGAGACTTCTGTTGCATATTGCTTCCTCGATACTAATTTCAGCACAGCAGAGGGGTCTGTAATTTTGGGTTTTGGCTGCAGATGAGAGTGTAAATGAAGAAGGGGATGCCAGCAAAATAAAGCAACTTTTCCCTACTTCAGAAAAAAATGGGGTTTTTGCCATAGGCCATTACAGTATCCAGAAGTACAAATCGTTTCCTGGATATCCATTATTCCAATCTTCTCCAAGACATGGACAGTTGTGTCTTTGCAAACTCACTGGAAAGTGGATTAAGAAGTTCAAAAGTAATTTGTTTCTCTAAGAGAAGCTTAGGCATCCCTTTTCAGGTATATTTAAAAAAAAATAAAAGGCAGGGGGACAACTCTATTTGACAAAAACAAGTTACTCTTACATAGTCTTCTCTGTTCCTTCTAAATTTCTTAGCTCAAGTGTTTACTGTTATTTGAATTATCAATAGTAAGAGCAATGTTGCCAATCTGATTCATTACATCATTAGGAGACTTTAAAATGTTTGATGAGTTTCTTATCTAGTTAAAGACTAACAAAGATAAACCAGTGGAACTTGTTATCTGAAAATCAGACAAGTGTTATTTAAAAGACTGCTATCTGGAGACAAGTATTTTCAAACATTCCAGTTCATTTAGCACTGTTTAAGCTAACAGTCCCAAGCTAACAACCCACAGGGGATGGGTCAGAAAGACACTCAGAAGTTGCTGAGATTTAACAGCCTGCAGTATTTTCAAATACAAATCTATTCACTAGATTCTAAAGTGTTAACGATGTGGTGAGAAGCCTTGTTTCACAGATGCAAGTGTTATTAAAATCCATACAGCTTGCCATTCTCTGAATGAAGGTAACGATTTAGTGACTGCTATTAATAAGCAAAGATTCATCGTATACAGTGTAAGAATCGTATACTTCAACAGATACATAATATGTCAAAAGAATAAGCGCACAGAAAGAGAGATGTTCCAATTTAGCAGTCATATACCAAAAAAACTTGAAAGATGAGGTCCATTCATAGGCCCAATCTTGAAACATGCGAGTTCAGTGGGGTTTCCCGGCCAGCACTGGCTTGCCCTCTCCCATAAGGCAGCTGAATTCCTAGCAACCTTTCCCTGGTGCATCCTAATTAGGGTTTGTATTCTTATTATCAAAAGAAAAAAGGAGGGGAGGGAGAGAGGAGGGAGAGGGAGAATTAGCCGCAACAAATGGACCCCGACACAATTATATTTGCACAATTACTGCCATTTCCATGGCAACACACTGCTTTGACCGACCTCTCACTGCGCACTACTACTCAAGGAGACGGTGGGGGAGGAGATGGAGAAGTGCATAGGCCAGCAAAGGGTTTGTCCTCCAAGTTAAAACAAAAACTACTTCCCAATAAAGGAGTTTTAAATCATTAAAGGAAAAGGAAAATTATGAAAACATCTGTAAAAAGCAAAACTAACGTTTCACACAACTAACAGGGAGACATCTGTGTGTTTACACAGTACACCCGAGTACAAAACAAGGACCAATGCCTTGGAAGACCCCGGATTTGATTACTGCAGAATTGTAGCAAAGATGCACACGGAGCATGCTGACAGCTCTGCATTCATTTTGCAGCAACAAGGAAATCCCTTGCCCTAAAGTTTCCAAAACAAAACTTTAGGTCTCTTCAAAATAAAAACATTCTTCCTTTCTAGTCAATTCTTGTTGCTTCTCATGCCTCCAGCTACCACTAATCGCACAACCAGCTCCCTGCCCTGAGCAGGCACGCAAACATTCAGGACACACTGCAATTACTGCATAGATCTCATTACCTGCTAGCAGAAAAATTCCCTTCAGGATCACGCCAATCAGCACAGATTTCATGGCCGACTCCTTGTGGACATTTGTGACAGTAAAGGGGAAAAAAATGCTGGTGAATTTGGGGGGGAGGAATGACAAAAAGGCTGGACTGAAACGGCAGAATGTGTGTAAGCACTCCCTGATGCCAGTCAGACAAAAAGGGATTGGAGATGAAACTAGCCAATATAGAAGAGACCTGCGCTGCAGTGAGATCTAATCCAGCCCTGCTCTAAACCTCCCCAGCTGGCCTCTGTCAGTGCTGACATGAAGAATGCGGACTCACAGTGTATTCTCACTCAGTGCATTACAGTAATACCCTGCAGCATCCACAGCATTCACTCCAACAGTAAAAAGTCAAGAGACAGTCTCCTGCCCTTGCCACCTCCCAGGTGGATCTGCCAAATTTCATGAATAAGGCCAAAATATGGATTTTTCTTTTTATAGGCTAAGCCAAAAAGCTGCATTGCCACCACTGTGTAATATCCAAACCATACAAATAAGGAGAGTTCCAAATGCAGAGTACAACCTGGGCTACTGTACTACATTCAATACTGACTTAATCAGGGACCAGCACTTAATGTAGTTTCGCTCCTCCGTGTGCCCTGTTCTGTGCATTTAAGAGCACAAGCATTTCCACCCTGCAATATTCACGAAGAAAAGTCTCAAGTTTTAACTACCGTGATCTGTTTCTCTGAAGTCAAACTGAATGGAAGGAAATTCCCTGCATTATGCTGACTGTACTGGTTCAAACATGGGACTGCAGAATCAAAACTCTCTCTTTCCTTGTTAGCAACCTTATATAATTAGCTATTGCAATCTCACTTTTTTTCTGTGAGGTTCTGTTTTGTTTTGTTTTTTCTGAAATGTGGTTACTTTCATATTGTAAACTTCCTGGAGGCAGAATTGTACTTTCATTTTGTAAGGCACCCAGAGAAGGTGCCCTTTCTGTGAAGAAATGTTATCTGGGAGCTTTTCCCCAAACTTGGAGTCTGTTAGTATCAATGTCAGGTCCAAGCAAACAAAAACTCCCACATGTCAAAGTCTGGAATCTGCATTAGCTGTATCACTTGAAGATATTAAAAGAAAGCATTCCAACAACTCTTGTAGCTATTTTACTTTCTTCATTTCACTCAATCCAAACATGCCAGTCAATTTTACAGATATTTTAAGTGGGAGGGATATGGTGAGTGTTTGTTTGGAGTTAAAGCTTCTCAGATAGTCACATCTGGGTCCTGTGCACGCACAGACCCATCCTAGCACAGATTTTAAATACAATCTATATTAGCTAGTATGACCCTCCTGTTATTGTTCAAGAGAAAACAAATGGGTAGCTTGTGTCCACTCAACCGCCTGCCGCAACAATAAAGTATAACAATTGTGAAGACTAAAGAATGTTAAATCCCTTTACAAAGATCCGTATTTTGACTTATACGCGCACACACAGAGATATTTACATACACACACACAGAGTCTATCTGTATACTGCTGATTGGAAATATACCGTACCCAAATCCATGTAGCATAATTCAGCACACATTCTGATGCCCTACTAGTCTTTACATCTTTTCAAATTCATTACATGAAATATTGCTAATTAGAAACTGTGATTGCTTCTTTTCCCAGGATCAGTTTAAGGATATATACAGACAAGGGTTCTCTTACAGAGACAGAACGAGGATGGAGAAATACACAGTCATGACAATTCTAAATAGTGTACATATATATATATATATATGCAAGATAAAACACTTAAATAAGACCTCCACTTAAATAAGACCTCTTATAAGCCAAAATGGTGGATCACTGAACATCTGTTTCAAACTACACACAATTGAGGAGTAGCTGCTTAGGTTCTTTGAAACCGGAGGATGCTAAAGAAATTAAAAGGATCAGATGATTCATTTTCTAGAGGTTTTAATTCCCCATTCTTACACACTGACAATCGTGAAAGTTACAAGATTCAGTCATGGGGTTTAAATTCAGGTAATTATTTTGTTCCTAATCATTTATAAAACTTCTTGGAGGAGGTCAAGGTAAAGAACACTAAATATGTCAGACGGTTCTTAGCAGACAAATGTCACAAAATGGAGAGCGGACTTTAGACAGAAATTTCCAAATTTCACACGTTCTTTAGATAGAGATTAGCAACTTCCTCACTGTGTTAGTAAATGAGTCCCAGAAATTTAGGAATTACTTTCCCCCCAAAAGGGGGGCAAAAAAGGGAGGGGGGGGTGGCAAAAAAAGGGAAAAAGGAAAATTTCATCTGTCTGAAGGGTACATGGCAGTTCACATACTGCAAGCAGTAGCCTCCTGGCAAGTAAATCCATTATCACTGAAAATAATAAACATTGCTGATAAGCATTTTATGTGAAAATCAACACACTACATCTAGTCTAATGTCTGATACCTTGAAGTCATCTCTCCCAGCAGACACCATTAGAAGACAGCAATCTTGCTGTACCTACGCACAGGAGAACTCTGTCTCTCTGGGTCACTGCTCTGCCCATGTACTTGCCTGGCCTGATTCTAAAGATGACATTAAGCCAGGCTTTGCCCAATTTCGTTAGTAAGGAAGTCATCCTCTCAAAAATCTTTAACTGGCATATCTCAGGCTGTCCATAGTCAGAAAATCTATGCAAAGGGGCTAGTTCAAAACAGATCGTGCAGTCACAAGCATGAGAATCTCAGAGGATGCTTTTGATCAAAACTCACCTGACACCTAGACACAAGCAGGATCTAGACTGAAGCATACGCTCTTGCAGCATTCTGATCAGATGACGGGAAAGTCAAAAGGTCTGATTAACCATGGAGCTATGACCCAGAAGGGAGATGCAATGTGGAACGGAAGGGAAGCAGGGGAGGGTCTCACAAAGTGTTCCCTAGCTCCCTTTAGCTATATTTACCAAATGAGATTCTGTTGAAGGGGTAACAGTCCTCTAATCTCTTTACTATCTTAACCTTTTAGCTGCCCCTTCTGTAGATGCTACATCTCTAAAACAAATCTGACATCAAGAAATACCTGCACAAAAAAATTAAACCTGTCCAAAGGTGGTTAGAAGGAAGAAGCATCTCCCATTTATTTCATGACCCACGACCCAGGAATTCAAGCCTATTTGATCTGGGGTATCACGCTTACAGAGTAACCATTTATAGCTAGCTATACAGAAGGTATCCTACTTCTTTAAGGACAATTGAGAAAGACATTATGGCTGAACAAAGTAAAATGGTCAATAAGCACTCCAATTACATTGAGACACATTCACAATCACGATCCCTCCCAAATTTACCACTACATCACCTTCTGATTTCTCATAAAAGTAGCAGTGTTCCTTGGCCATGTGCGAAAAAGCTCAGAATTTTACCATGATCACAAGGTGCCACTGCCAAGGGATGTCTGCCATTGAAATGATGGTGCTCTTCCCCTCTCATTCAGGCTGACCAATGCCACAGAACTGTGTTTTAGGACACTGCCTTTCTAAAGACAGTTTTAGCAGGAGTGGAAATATGAGTGGGAGTGCTCAGGCCATTTAAAAGGTTTTAAAGAATGAATGAGCCAAATTCCACTTCAGTGATTACGTTCTTGCAGGTTAAAAATTGTTTCCCATTCCAAATTGTCTTTTCCATGTCCTGGCCTAAACTACTGCCTAGTACATACATGATGGACTGAAACCATTCCTATGAACAAAGAATTCATTTTGTTTTGTTTTGTTTTTCCCCCCCTAAAAGACAGACTTTTCCTAATATGTTTTTTCTCTTGACCACAGATGACATAATTTCCAAGACCATGCAAGATTCATTCTCCTTCTCACTTCATTTAGTACCCATGCAATCTTTTGATTCATACTTCTTACATCCTCTCAGGGTACATCCTCTACTAAAGCACAAACTGATGCACTGAACAGACTTTTCAGGACCTATTATGTAGTCTCCTCAGGAATGAGGCTCTGCTTTTGCAACAACTACATTTCAGAGAGAGCTGGCTCATCTCCCTGCACTGCTGTAGCCTGAGACAGCACTGAGGCAGTTAATTTGCAAAGAAAGAATTTCTCCTGACTCACATTGTTATCCCAACACTCCCCAGATTCCTCAGACCCAAGAAAAAAAAAAATACAGAAGGAACCCCCTGCCGCCCCAAGAAGGCATTCTTCATCAGAGTAGCAAGTTCACTTTAATCAGCGGAGGCAGCTTAAATCCAAGTTCATGGCAGATCTAAGCTGCCACAGAAATGTGTTTTGAACAGAAACATTATGGGAAGCTTCACAAAGTTGTTCTGTGATCCTAATATGAAGTAATAAGCTGTTTACCCAGCATGACTGTACTGGGATTAATTGACAAAGGAGGGGAGATTAATTGCTATTATTTCCCTGTCAGCTTCACTCCTCCACACGCACTCACTGATCTCACAGGCTGCTCCCAGCCTTTCACTGTGTTAATGTGTCAGAACTACCTCAGCTGAGACAAAGTCTTTTACCAAAAGCAATACCCAGAAGAGCAACCTGCTTCTAATCCCCTTCAAGTACTAATGAACCCAAATTTGATGCAACAGAATGAACTCTAGCACTCCTTTGCCCATCATCCTGTGTTTCTGTCAGCTTTTCTGCCCATGAACACGATAAGAATTGGAAAGGATTAAAAAGATCTGCAGATTTGGCAAAGCACAATGAAATTCTGAACTCTGTGAGGGTTCTGGGGCACTGAAGGAGGAAAAGGGAACAGGGCACATATGTGCATGGGAATTCTGACAAGTAGGATAAACTTTAAACCATCTCTTTGGACAAGATCTCAGTTCATGAGTATAGCATTGCAACTACCCAAGAAAGTAGCAATAAAGAGCTTAGCTAAAAGCCTATTTTCAAAACCTCACCTACAAAAGCAAATTTCTCTTGGCCTAGCCTAAATTAGGAATCCAAAGCAAATGAGATAGGCCAGAAAACTCCACAAAGATTTGAGATGCTGGGAGTGAAAGCACCTGTGTAATGGGTCTTCCCAGGAAAGAGCTGAACAGAGTTACACCAACATAGCCCAACCATTATGACCACAGAAGGAAAACAGAAAACTTTCCCATGCAATAAAGGCCTAAGACAGTCTCTGGCATGCTTCTACCCGCTGTTGCAAGAAGTTAAAGGGACAAGGTTTTCTTCTGGCTTCAAGTTTGTCTTTTTCCCACGAGATGGCAGCCTCGTAACACTAGGGAAAGGTTACATCCATTCAAAACTACACAAATACAAGATTGTGCTGGGGACCACCTTTCTTATAAACTGCTTTTTGGTGTTAAATTGCTCAAAAGAGAGAGCACACACGGAATTTAAAGATGCAGAAGACTGAGAACAAATATTTTAAAATAAGATGAAGTTTGGTATCAGTTAGCAGTGTACCTTCCCAACAGAGTTGGTATGCAGTATTCACGATCCCCTAGCTTCTCAGCTAGAAAACTGAGATCCATTAGGGTCAGGCAGGGCATTTGTGTAAGAGCCCAGACTCCCCATTCCCTTGTAAACAGAGAAGGCTTCATTTGCTCACATCACAAAGACCTTTTGACCTCCTAACACAGCAGATTACTGCCTTCAGCCAAAAATCGCTGGCTCTTATCATCCAGGGGTGTTAAGGAGTGGAGATGTTTTACGGATGTTTTATGTGCTGGTGATCCAATCGGTTACAGTCAGTAGCTTGTGACAACTAGAATGTTAAGCATCTCTTTTCTTTGTTTGAAGGCTGGTTTTGTTCACCTTCATAGTACATGTATAAAAAACTCCCACAGTGTATAAAAAAACCCCACAGTTCTCCAAGTGAACTTTCACTCCAGGATACAGATCCCCTAGATATTCTGATCTTAGACTCTTCTACATAGTTGATCTTATGCCTCAAAATCTAGTTCATAGCCTATCAACTTACTTGACCAAAATCACATAGGTTTCCCATGGCATTTGAGCCCTAAACTGCAGACATCCCACTGCACCACTACCACACTCCCCACAGATCATCTCAGTCCTGCTCAGCAGCCTGGGCTCCCCTGCGCTGGAATCCAGTCCTGCAGCCAGGCAGTAATGCAGCAGCTCAACATTAGTTCACCAGAAGGACCCGATTCCAGCCACCCCCCCACCTCACCAACAGTACCTGAATAACCTGGTAGGCAATGACAAAGGAAGCCATTAATCAGGTCCACGCAGAGCCCTCCATTCTGACACGGCTGGGACTTGCACTCATCAATGTTAGTAAAGCAGGTGTCCCCTTTAAAGAGAAAACACAAATAGGCATCTTAAGTGCAAATGTGCATCAGTGAAGGAAAGAATCTGAATGACAACTGCATTCATAACTTTTTGCACTTTTTTCCTGTCATCTAAAAATGCAAAATAATTTCTTGCACTACAGCACATCTCTCCAGACACTCTGGCAAACAGGTACTATCACCAAAACAATTAAGGAAAACGAAGTATGGAAAGGTCAGATGATTTTCCACCATCATGAAAGGGAGCAGTGGCAGGATCAGAACTTCTGAACCATTCCCATCTGTGCAATTGTGGACCAAACTCTCATCTTTCTCTCAAAAAAGAATAAAGAATTATTGTTTAGCCCCTCCTACCAGGGAATTTCCTCAGGTGTTAAATCCACCCTTTTATACCTATCTATAAACCAGGGAAAGGTGATATTTCAGCTGAACATCCACAGAGCTTCTAGCTCCAAGACGAAGGTATCAAGAACCCCCTCTTCTCCTACCCCCTCTGATTATACAGTTGCTGTCACAAGAGTAGTCTCATCAAGGAAACAGCTATAATTGTTATCTGGGGCTCCAGGGAATTAGCTTCCTCTGACGAGATGTTTCACAGATATCCTGTAGGGATGAATTCTGCCATATGCATGAGAGACTGACAAAGAGAAACCACCTCGGCATCTGCATAGCCAAAGGGCATTCATCAAAGCACTTGGAAAGTGCATAGGCTGTTGCCTCAGCCTTCAGACAGGTTTGCTGGGCAGAGAATGACATTCAGACAGCTGTCTGCAATATATTCATACAGGATGTGAACAGAAGCACGTTCCTGAAGCACCAGGCTGCCGCCCCCTCTGAAGTACCAGTCGTTAAGTCATTTCTTTGCATAGATAACATTGCTCTATTCCTATCTACTCATACCATGCAGCATTTATCAGGTGCAGACAGGATGAACATTTACTGCATAGCTCACCTGCAAAGCCTGGCTGGCATGAACAGAGGAAACCAGCTGCCTGGCTATAGCTGAAATTACTGGGGAAGTCAGGCCGTGTTCCATAGTAGGCTTGGTTGGATCGCTCAAAGCATACACCTCCGTTGTGACAAGGATCTGTCGCACACTCATCCACATCCTCTTCACAGTGCTGCCCTGTGTAACCTGCCAGGAGACATCAGTGTCAACATCATGCACGACTTCACTGGAACTAGTCTTTCAAATATTGTGGCTGCCTTGAAGGTGAGAATAAGGCCCAGAAGACACACTGCAGCTCAATTAGTAGGGAGTCCCAGGGCCCTCCCATTTCTCCACTATGTCAAACACAGGAGACCAATAATGAATTTTTTAGGGAAATATTACCTCATGATAGAAAAACACATTGATGGAAAATGGCAGAAAAGAGAAAGAAAATTTTATGGTTGAGAATCAGGGTGCATACCCCAGTAGTTGAGGTCAATTGGATTTTGGGATGGCCTGTAAAGGGCAGCAGCGGCAGCCTCACTGTTTCAGACAATGGGGGGAAAAAAAAAAAAAAAGAGGAAAAAACCCCAAAAAAACCCCACCCCACACTGGACCATGCAGTATGATCATTAATTCTTTATTTCTTCAACATGGCAATTTAGCACGTGCTCTCCATTGCAATGTGCCTACATGCCAGCACAGCAAAATAGATTTCTAACCTACCTGGCCAGCAGGCACAGCTGTAGTTTTTGATTCCCTCCACACATGTGGCACTGTTCAGACAGGGTTCAGAGGCACACTCCAGGATATCCAACTCACAGTGGTCCCCCTCGAAGCCTGTGTCACTGCAGTCACAACGGTAGCTGTGGAGCAGCAAGACAGAGCAATGCATAAGCTCTTAATTCGATTGCAAAGTCCAATGTAAGGAAAGAGCCAATGGAGCTGAGCTGTCAGTCCTCATACCCGCTTGTGGGGCAGAGGAAAAAGACAGTTCCATCTGCACAAACAGGCCACAGTAATGACAGAGCAGACAACCCTCAGCAACCTCTGAGTTCACACCTTACCTGTGAAAAGGTAAACTCAGACACACAGGTATGTTCTCAGCAGTTGCCTTTGCCATTCACGCTCTGCAAATCACTTCCCTTTGTATCTGACATGTCAGCTGGAAGCAGTAACAGGAATCTTTTTCTACCTTCCTTTAAGCATTCTAGGAGTTCTGCTGCTGGGAGGGGCCTTCTTGCTTATTGCCATAAGTCACTCTGTTACTGCCACCGGGATGTATAAAACACTAAATCCAATTCCCCCCACAGATTTCTACTCTGATTTTCACAGGTCACACTAAGCAGATCTTTAGAACAGTCCTGGTATCTAATTGCCCAAATAACACTGATTTCTCACCTGTTAACGAGGTCATGACATGTCCCATTGTGGTGGCATGGCTGGCTCACACATTCATTGATGTCCACCTCACACTGGATTCCTTGGTAGCCTGGTGCACAGGTGCAGGTGTAGAACCCAACATGATCACTGCACAGGGCCCCGTTCTGGCAAGGGTCTGAATCACATTCATCTATTTCAGCATCACAGTTCATACCTTTGTTACAAAACAGAGAAAAATCTGTGTTACAAATCCAGAAAAGTATATCTGTGCTGCCTGGACTTCTGAGCTGGAATCACAAAAGCCAGGTTATCAAGCTAAACTGGCTAGCATAGTGATCTGTTCTAATTTTGCCATAAGAGTATTGGGACCTCATGGACAGCATGTGATTCTTAAAAATTAGGACCTTTAATTTTTATTTGCAAACAAAATTATTTTGTCTAGACTTTTCGATTTTAGTCTTGTATCAAAATTAAAAATAGTTTCCAGCATTTGCAAAGCTTTAGTCTCTTTCATTCAGGTTTGCTGAAGTAGCCAATCAGTCATAACTTCACAGATAACATCCATTTCCTGAGAAAGCCATAAAATCTTGATCTTACATATAGTTCTTAAAAATCTAATGATAGCTGTTTTGGTTTGGGATCCTTTGAGGGCAGGGAGGACAGGGATGGGAAGAATCACACTGCTAGTCAGTGTTATTTAAACTTTTATATACAATATAGCTCTTACAGTTTTAGACAGACATGGTACTCTTCACTTGTGTTGCGTTGCTATTAATCAGATCCAGTGTTCTACATCAGAGGCAGCTGCATTTTGGGTATGGGAAAAGTGATCTCTACCTGCTTCTCCAAAACATTGTTCCATTTGTTTAAATAATATTTGTAACTTGCTTTGAGATACCTAGGAAAAAAGCATTAAAGCAGTGCAAAATGCTAATTACAGTGATACTAGATATTAGTAAGTAATTTTATCATGAAACGCTATTAAAAATTAGGTGTTAGCTCCACTATTACTAGTCAAGAATAACAGCAAGTCACACATTTTTGGTCCAAAGCCTCAACTTTCCCTGACAGAATAAGATCTCCTGTGCAATTTCTACGTGACTACCTTGCCATACTATATTCCACCTCTTTCAGTTGTCCATGGCCTGGCATCACCTCCAAACCTTAGTCATTACAGTGGCACCTGCCAATCCATCTAATCTCCCCTTCCTGGCAAAGGTTCACCACATAGTGGACATGGCCATCCTAATCCTGATGGAATGTGGGCCCCCTAATCTGCTGGTTCAAACCCGTCAACACCCACGCAAAACTTCCTTCACCCAAATTCTGGCTGCAAGCACCAGGAAACAACCTGGCCTTGCTAGCCAATGGTGCTAGAACCTCTAGATGAAGCACTAGACCATAAGGCAAAGCCTCATATTTGACATCAGAATAACCTGGAGCACAACAGGCTCCTCCAGCTTCCTGGGTCATTTTATCACTTCTTTGGCAGGGGAATCCCACAATCCTGAATTGAGGATTCAGCATAAAGATAAAAAAGAAACTGATTTGCAAAGACAGAATTATGCTTGACGCTCAAAATTAGTAGTAATCTTAAGGCCTACAAAGAAATTCTGCTTTTTTTCTCCTTCAACTCTGTTCATTTTTATCAGAGAGTGAGTCAGCATCAGGGACTGCATTCCTGATGTTGTAACTTCTCCTCATTCCACTGGTAATCAGCAGCATTCCTTCACAGCAACCTAACTCTTTAAACACTTCAGTCTGTGACAACGAGGAAGGCCAAGAAAGTTCATGTGCTAGGTGGTACCAGGCAGACATGGGCGCAGTACAACTGCATTCCACTCTGATAAGCAGGGCTGGAGAAAGAACCCCCCACTGCCTCCCCCCACAGATAACTCACAGGTGTAGATTACTCCCTGAATCATCATTAGCACAGATGCACAAAGAAAGAGATACTTATGTCACATGCCAAAAAAACATTCGCCAGGCATGAAAGAATTGGAAAAGAAATCTCCAAATAAAAGCCGCTTTATTCCAAAAACACTACTTCCCTCAGAGAAATCCTGCAGGACAGGAGAAAGAACTACAGGCCAGATAGGCAGAGACAAGTTATACCTGGAAACACTAAGTATACACTTTCCTGACAATAAATCTCTTTTCTTGTATATCTCCCTTAATTTCATACTGACAACTAATCACACCTACTTTGTATCTAGTCCTCAAGTCTCAGACAGTCCACCCATTTCCACTCTCAGATCCATGTCTCTCAACATCCACACCATCCACGGAAATCAAAGCCTCAACTATTGCCTGGAAGCTGCAACAACAAGCCCTACACCATTATTCACACACAGTACCAAATGCTCCAGAAATATGAGTCGTGCAACAGAGATTTAGTCTCATAGCTGTAAAACAACAGCTTCGCAGGACAGCTACTAACACTACAAGACACATCAGCAGCAGGCAAACTGTGGAACTACATGAACAGTGAGACATAACCCAACCACCCGGCTAGTACACGAGCATGAAAGGTACCTGTGTAGCCGGGGACGCACTTGCACAAATAGTGATCCATCTCATTCAGGCAGGTGCCATTGTTTTTACAGGGCCGGGACGCACACTCGTTGATGTCTATTTCACAGTTGTATCCTTGGAACCCAGGCACACAGAAACAGCTATACTCATTCACCCTGTCTCGGCAGATGGCTCCGTTCTGGCAGGGGTTGGAGGTGCACTCATCAATGTTGTCTCTGCAGTTGGCCCCGGTGAAGCCAGGTGGGCAGATGCAGGTATAGTCCCCAGGACCCTCGACACACGTCCCGTTATTTAGGCAGGGGTGGCTAGAGCACACAGAGCTTTCTGTTTGGCAGCCTTCTCCATTCAGTCCTGTTTGGCATTTACAGGTGTATCCATTTACACTATCTACACATTCAAAATGAGGATATTTACAAGGGTTGCTCTCACACTCATTAATATTAATGTTACAATCAATACCTGTGAAGCCAGGCATACAGATGCATTTGTATTCCAGGAGTCCTGGAGTCCCGTTGCAAATCCTATGGGCAGGACACTCATGTTTAATGCATGCGTCATAGAGGAGTTCACAGTTTATGCCCATGTAGGCTACAGGCTCCATGGGGCAGGTGCACTGGTAACCCACTTCCAAATCCTTACAGCTCCCACCATTCACACATGGGGATGAGGAACAGCTGCTATCATTTTCAGAGTATGAAGTTCCTGTTGAGAAAAGAGACTTTTTGTTAGCCAGCATTTGTAGCCCTATAGAAGAAAGTTGTTCTGCTGATCACCACATACAACTCAGAGAATGCCCACCTAAGTTCCACACTGCGAGGGTCTGTTCTTGCCATTAGCCGAGAAGGGTATTGAAGAATCAAACCTTTACCATAAAAAAGACAACACAACATGCCTTCATATGATGGCAATCAGGAATTTCTTGCTAAATCAGGTGACTAGATGTGTGTCTTTTAGGAGACGCTCACAAACCAACTATTTTACTTGTGCTTACTAATCCCCGAGTCACTTTGAGAGCAGCAAAGCATAGCACCTTAAATCCATTCAGAAGATGAACTTTGTGTAAAATTCAATGACCCCTTTCACCAGTGGGGTACTGGTGCCTGGAAATCCAGAGGGACAGACAGTATGTTTTAAGATATTGGCTGTGGCTCTTAGATGTCCCAGATGCTCCTTCTGGGGATACAATTTTTTTCTCAGCTAATCCACTAGTGATTTGATGATGCTGCCATAAACAATCCAATCCAAACTCCAAACTTGCACATTTCACCCAGTCTCTGACTACACTGAGCAGCTCAAAGTTTGATAACCACTGGTCAGGCACCCTCTCCCCACAGGTTAGACATGTAAATTTACACAGCGGGAAATTTTTAGGTGTTACGAGAAGAACAAAGTAGAGCAGAGACTGATGAGATTGACTGTCCTGATGGCATTTTAGATCCAAACTCTTAGCATCTGCAGAGCCAAAACACCAGTCTAATATCCAGATACCAGCAACTAATGTTGAGACCAGATTCTCCTAAATCTAGGAGCATTTGGATGTGACCAATTTATTCACACCCAGCCACAATGCCTTGCTGTCCCAAAAACGTTAGTGTTTAAGTGATCCCACCATCCAGAAATGTGATGGGACGTGCCAACGGGACTGCCAATTTAATTCATATAAATAAGATTATATACGATACATGATACAAAAACCAAAAAAGTATTCAATTTAGATATTTGTTAATGGACCAGAATGGAAGAATAGGAGGAATCCTCATTTCTTTTCCAAAAGAAATTTCAAATTCACTTTGTGAAACAATCTGGTGAAAGGGCAGAATAGCCCAGGGGACAGGAGATAGTTGCCTTGATACTAGAATTAGGATATATGCTCTGGACTCAATGACAAAATTATACACTTTCAGAAGAAAAAAAAAAACCCAAAACATACAAAAGTAGTACAAAGGCAATGCAAACAGAGAACTTCTCCCTTCACAAAGGCAGCAGTCATTAGCCCCTCATCCCACTGCGGCTTTCTGATAGAGTTTTTTTGTTCTGCTTCATTCCAGGATAGATAGGAGAGAAGCTGTAGGGAAGAGATACCCGACACCGATTCCTGCATAAGTCTTACGAAATATCCAAACTTGGAAGTAATTCTGCAAACTACTATATAGCAGATGCTCTGAAAATGTGTATGAAAAATGGCCACAAAGCAGAGGTAAAGCTCATGAAATAGCAAATGGTACCTGAGAAATAGCTACTGCTTCTAGTGAGACAATCCTGATTTTGCCTAGCACTGGAACTCAAGCAATCACTAGTGTTTAACCTTGTTTTCAGATGCCATTGTGTCAGCAGCTCTCTGCCCTTTTGCTGTCTTCTGTATGTAACTGTGGTCCCGCTAGTGACAGGAATCAGTCTCTGGGAAACTCCCCAAAACTGCAGGTGGAGAGTGGGCAGTAACTCTGATACAACCTACAGCTCACAACCCTTGACCCTCACTGCATTACTGCTAGTTGAGAAATGTTTTAACGTGCCATACTCCATACGAAGGATTTGCCAATATCACACACCACAGCATCACTTCTCTCCTGACCTTACACATTCTCTCATTCCTGCCATCATTACCCCAACCATTTTTGGTCATGTTTGCCTTGCTCTGGTGCACCTTCTACACACCCAGTAGTTCATCTGTGTCAGTGGTTTTCTATCAACTCACTGCCCCATCAGCTCCTCAGTCTCCTTGCACCTAAGGTGGAGGCATCCGACTTCAGGGCCTGGAAGGGATTTATAGGAGACTTTGGTTTACAAAAGCCTGCCCCTGCCCTGACCTCCCCCACATTCCTCCCACCAAAAGACTGCAGTGTTTCTAAGTCTTCTTTTAAGAGGCAGCGTTGCTGGGGGAGGGAGGGTGCTCAGCGATTTAGACAGCCCTTTCTCTTCCCAGCATCATCTCTATCGCCCACCCCTCCATTCCTCTCTCATGTGATGCTGGGGAGAGTTGCTGAGCATTGCACTGTCCAGCAATCTCATTATTCTGCCATCAACCCTTTTATTTTCAGATTCCCAGTCAGGCAGAAAACAAGGATGACGGAATCTGCCTGGAATCTCTGTAGCAATTAGAGTAGGAGCCCAGGAAACTATTCGCAAAAGGGCTTTACTAGGCAGGAGTTATGAGCCTTTGTACGCTTAATGAGTAACCAGTCCCAGCTTGCACTTTCCACAGGCCAGGAGCACAGTCTGTGATTAAAAAAAGAGACCAAGTCCACTGCATGTTCAGAACTTCTCTCATTTGCAGCAGACTCCATCTGCAAAGAAATTCACCCTTCAACAGAATCACCAAGCACTGCTAGTGTGGACAGGCTGAAGTAATTTCAAAGGCATAGTTTTCGGCTTCCATTATAAGTACACAGTATAAATGCTTCTTGCATGTTCTGAAGTGGCACAGCATTGCTCACAAGGCATACCTGGAGCAGGCTGAGAAGACTGCAGTGTATATCACAAGAAATTAAACAATATCTAAATAACTTCTAATTATTCTGTGAACTGCAGCTTGCAGAAAATTACCCACGTGTTTGCCCTATTCAGTAAAGGTTACAGGCGTATTAACAACACTAACTCCAAGATTATATCGTACACTCACCTGTATATAGCATGCCTATACTAATACTGGAATATTTCCCAAGGACAAAACATGCCCCTGTATAAATATAGTATAACCCCATTATTCATTCAGTAGCAGTGCTAAACTTCTGGCTAAATAATTCCACAGCTGAGGCAAAAATTCAGAACAGAGTCTGTTACAGAGTGATGTCAGAAAGGGGGATTTCAGCAGCGAGAAGGGAGTACAACACTTGTGACATCACCAGGAAGTTAAATGCAGAGTCTGCAAGAATTCAGTGTACTAAATGGGTATCAAAGACTTACACTATCACCTAGCTCGAGAAAGAACATGTATGACCTTTTTAGCTCTGGTTTTGTTATTTTCACCCATGAGTCCTAGGGCATACAATAATTCCTTTCAATTTTAGAATAGATTTGGGGATAGATTATTATATGAATGTGAATAGTTTATGAATATGAACCTAATGCTAATAGGCATAATGAATAAATTAGTTTTTCCTGCTGCACAATATACCAACCATGAAAACATGTAATTCAGACTATGCTGTTTCAGGTAAATGGTGAAAATCAGGTCAAAGAAATCGTTGAATCACAAGAGTTTATCGTTTTCCACAAAAGTAGCTGTTGCTGGATTAACAATGATAGGACATTCAGGATTTTTCCTTTATGTTTCACAAGAATATGAACTGGTGAAGTTTGTAAGCAAAAAAACCATGCAAAAAATATATTACAGTCATATCATCCTGCAACCCTACTCTGAAATGAAACTGGAGAAGACTACAGTTTCTTTGAAGAATACATTCCAGGCATTTAGGGGTGGATTAGGAGGAACTTCAAAGGCTAACAGTCGCATATAAAGCATTCATTGAGCTCTGTTAGGACAGGTCTGGTTTTACACTTTAAAGGTAGCTGACAAAGATTTTCCCTAAAAGATGAGGTTTGTGACCTTTTGTATCAATTGTAAGGCAAACAAGCTGCATTACCAGGCTTTAGTAATTTTATACTTAATACTTTTACTAAACAATCTTGTCAAAGGGCAGTTGCAACACCGAGTTTTCTAGCCATAAAGAGAAATTGGAAATTAATGAGATGATGGGCAATCCGAGATCCCCCTGGTCGTAGGTCAGTGTGTCTCTCCCAGAGAGTCCTGAGGAACCTCTTACTTTGGTAAACCAGGACAAGATGCTGTTGCACTGCACTGGCAGAGAGAGTTGTGGGAACCGATAAAGACAGTGTGGGAGAAGGAGGTTCTCAAAGAGCTGTAGCAAGGCTTCTGTCCTTTTCTTTAAAAAACAAAACCCCTCAACTTTGTTCTCACACATGTTGTGAAACCTCAGTGGTAATTTCCCCCACAAGATGAGTTGCATTGAAGTAACTTCTTTCACTGTCTCCCCTCTCCATCCTGACATTATGTTAGCACTGCTGGCAGAAGGTTTTATTAGAGTCAAATTATGAGTTGCTAAGACAATACACAGGACAAGGCACTTCAGTCATTTTATTACTTCACCGCTTGTGAGACGCTGCTTTAGCATTACTCACTGGCTTCTATTTTTTGGTTTCGCCTTTCAGAAGTTAGTTTTTTCAAAGTCTTGGGAAACTATGATAGAGGCGATGGATGCCCTCAAGCTGGGGATACACCTGACCTCATGGAAGATGCTCAGTGCTTCACTGATAACTACCTTAAAGGTGCTCTTAATAGTCACTTAAAATTCCAACAGGGAAGTGGCAGGCATTGGGGTTATCAGGCCAGATAACACCTTGTTTCCTTCATACTGAAGGACAATTTTGACAATTGATAAAATGTGTTACTCAAATGGAACAATATCATCTCCACAAACACAAAAAGATTCTAAGCAGACTCAGAGGTACTTACTGAAAATACCTGTCTCTGATTACCTGTTCATGCATCTGCACTGCACTCAGAGTACATTTTCATCTTTTCACCATTCTATACAGTCTCTCAGCAAAATGCTCACAACCACAGATACAACTGCCAGAAGAGTCAGGATGCTGTAATATTATTTCCTGGCCCAGCAAAAACTTAATGTGGAGCTTAGGCAAGCCAATTCCACTTTGTGTATCAGTTTGTTCAACTTAAAAAAATAGTTACAGGTAGTTCACAAGTGTCCTGTAGATGAAATCATTTAAAGCCTTTAATACTTTACATTAGAGGTATTACAGAATTAGACAGATTTTTGCAGTCTCTATAACATGGAGGTGCTTTATTTCAGCACATACATAGATGACATAAATATAGATATAGATAATATAAATATACAACTGTCTAGCAAAAGGAAATAAAAGGGTGTATTTTATTTCTGGATTCCCACTGGCAATATATTTCCCCGAGTTCTACGCTCTGAAAACTTGCCCAATTTTGCACATTCCAGCTGTGGCTTTGATCATTCCTAGATGCCTGAATCATCTCAGGAAGCAAAGAAGACCTAGCAGGACAAGGTAGGCTCTAAAGTGGTATAGGATGTCAGATTGGGTACTTTACACAAACTATTATGGGAACATTAATGATAAAAGGAATTGTATTTTTCCTGGTTTTGGGTCAATCAGAAGTGCGGCTTTCTGAGACAACAGGAAGATAATAGAATCTGCATATGTCCAACTCTTCTGATCCTTTCAGCTTCTCTCTCCAGAAAAATCAGCACAATTCACATTACCCACAGTCCAGTTTAAAAAAAAGACAGAAAAATAGAGGACGTAAAATACCAGTCAAAAGCTGCAATGCTTTCAAGGGGTAACCAGGCTACACGTACGCCCAACAGTGTTTCCCCGTGACATGAACCAAGCAGAGTAAAGGGACGTGCACTCTTCTCCTCAAGAACCCATTACTGCGAAGGATTCTCAGACAGAGAAGAGTTTACACACTGCATGTCCTAGCATAGCACTTTTGCTTTCTGTTAAACAAGTTGCAACAGACAGGACTCTGGCAGATTCTCCTCTTGTTTTAGGGATATACTTTGGGAAAAGACACTTATGTTTCCAAAATTATGACCCAGTCACAATGTATTAAGTACCCTTTGTGTATGGATTTGTTATTGAGTTCCTTGACTCCACGCTATTTTAAATTTTGCTCCCTATGACTACCATCTTTCACAAAAAGGCACTGCAGGCTCGTGGAGCAAGAGGCTTCCCTCAGGTGTACTTCACCTGCCCTACTCACTACAACAACTGGAAAAAAGACAATTTACAACCAAGAGGTCAGAACAGCAGGCTTCCCAGCAGCAGCTTCCAATTGCACCGCAATAACAACTGAGCTACAGGAATCTTTAAGTGCCTAAACTGTGAATGCTCAAAACCCCAGCCTGATGCAATTCTTACCAGTCAGGTTGTGCTCACAGTGATCACCCCAGCACATTTCCCGTTAGAGAAAGGCACTGAGGCCAAGGGTAGAAAGGGAACCCCTCCACCTCAAGTATCAGAGTAACACAACTACTAAATAAACTCTGAAGAAAGGAATGGAAAGAGTTATGTCTCCATGACAACAGGAAGGCATGTGCTTATATTGGTAAATCCCTGCTGACCTCTGCTGATCTTTCCCTGTCCTGGTCAGTGTAAAGGCTTAGTGAAAGGCCTGTTCCCAGGATCCACACACCAGGACAGAAGACTGGACAGGCCTGAAAAGGGGCTTTCATTATGTTCACCCTCTCTCTTCCCCAGTCTTGCTAACTTTGGAAGGATAGCATATCTGCTATGGAAGGTAATGGCAGAAAAAAAATCAAATCCCTCTTTAGGAAGTACCTTCAGTGTACTTGTCCAGGGAGCATAAAAGGCCTTTTTAGGTGGCTTTACACATCCTAGGGCCTTAAAAGCCCCATTTCCTTCTTGACACAGAGAGATTAAACCCCTTCTACCCAGACCTGACCAAAGCACCTACTTCTGGTAATACTAGAATCAGAAAGCAAGGCCCTGAAATTCTCTGAGACTACTGTCAAGCTCATGACATGCTAATAATTGGCACTGATATTTCCCCTAGTCTAAAATATTCCATCACCTGTATTCCTTGCCCTGTTTAACACAGTAATGGGCATCTTTTGACAGCTGCTTTAACAGTGGGCTTTTCTATTCAGCATCAGAAAATGGAATATGGGCATGGGAAACTTTTCAAAATACCAATGTTTGATCACAACTACTAAGCCCCCAAGCTGCAGCAGCTTACCACCTCTGCCAGCCACCAGGAGAAGCTCTGCTGAAGTAACCTGCTTCCACCTACCCACTGCTACCTCTCTCCCCCCCCACACTTCCCATCAGCTTTTGTCTGAATTTCCTGGTCTCATGCTCAGGTGATGCCACCATTAGGATCAGGTATATTCAATTACCCTGAAGATCCTGGTGCCTAGCATCAAGTTCTTCCTCTCCATTTTTTATAAAAGGGAGAAATGATATTTCAGTGAAAATGCAGACTGAGATGCTATCTGCTGGCTGAATCTAAACATCATCGTTATCATCTCAGGTTATCAGCTTGTCAGATCTGACAATCTCTGTGAAGCAAGACATAGCACTATGACAAAAAAGCCCCTCAAAATAAAGATTAGGTAATCAAAAAGCAATGTTAGCTATCAGCAGGTAGTACTTCTAAGACAATATGGAATAAATGGCCCAGCAAGATGCTAGGGATCCTAGCAATGCCTATAGCATCTTTTAGAAGAGTCATTTTAAAAAGAGCCTTACTATTCATGGCTTTGATATATCCTGTAGAATTTTGGTAGATTAAATACACAAGCGCAGCATCTTAGCCAACTTCCAGCTTGGATACTAATTAAAAAAATTCACTAGTGAAGTCCCTGCACACAGTTCAGATTGCAGTTTTACCTATCCAATGTTTTAGATGGATATTGTACTTTCACCACTTCCCAGCCTACTTCTGACATTGTTTTTCTTTCTTACTGGAGACCAAGAAGCTCTAGACCACAACATTTGCATGCGAGGTTTTTGGTGTGACAGAGCTTTTTCATGCCAGAGATATGTACACAGTTTACTAGTGTAAAATATTTATAAATAATTTATGAAGGCCTAGACCACCAGCCTTTCATTAAGATAGGCATAATAAGACGTGGCTCAGTTTCCCCCTGTGAAACATGCAGAATATTTACCCCCTCAAAGAAGCAGAACGCCAGTTTCTGGCTCTCTCCCACCCAGCTCGCCCAGTGAATTGCTGAACGGCGCCAAACGGTGGGCAGCAATCCATAGGGCTGAGCAGTGCCAATATTATGGCCAGAGCCATTAACAGCATTAATCAGAAATACCACTTCAGGGAATTAAACTTACTCTTAACACAGAACAAATAGTCAGCTAGCTTGTTTTCATTTTCTGTTCACTGCTTTAACACAGATTTGAAGATGTAACTCCTATTATCATGATTCTAGAACTTGAAGAAAGACAGGAGCGATAAATCCATGTTTTATGATAGTATTGCATATATTGCCACAGTAACTCTTTGATCTTCTGTGCTTATGACACCCCAGTATTTTCCCTTAATAAACACTCCTCCAAGCTGACCTTCATGGTTTACACATTCTCTGATCTCTCAGCCATTTCCACAGATCAAACACTGCAACAGGGGGTTTCCTGTGTATTCAGTTAACCAGACTGAGTCACAAGCTTTAATTTTCAATTCTTATTTAAATATACTGACAATCAACAAAACAGCTGAAAAGGTCGTATTTCTTTGTTTCCACGTTTTGAAGTAAGATTTAAGCTGCCTGTATGTCCAAGCTAATCTCAAGAGCTTCCATTAGAGCAGATAGCAAACTGCCAGAAAAAGGTTTGTCTGCACATGTTCTCTCTCAATAGGCGTCCAAAGCATTTTCCAGGCCAAAGGTATGTGAATTACTGGGCTCATTGTTGGCTAGAGTTGTGGGAATAGAAATGAGTAGACACTCATTCTAGCCTCCAGAATCTCCTTTAGAACACAACAAATTTAGCTGAGAGCTATTCTGCCTATTACACAGATAGCAGCAGTAAAACTGGAGTCACATGCAGAATCTGTACCACTGTCCCTCTCGAATTTATTTTAAACAACTGGAGATGGTGTGGATCTGGCTGCAGAATGGTCTTATGGTTACAGCTTGCAACAGGCCATCTGGATAATCAGAACTTTCTCAAAAATTTTGAACAAATAACTTAGTGATTCTGTGCTTCAATGACATTTAGATACAGTCAATTAGAAATAAAAAAAAAGTAGTCATATGCCTCACGACGGCAAGAAAAGGCATTTCCTTATGGCCTTAAAATTCTAAAGTACTACATAAATACCACCATTCACTATAGTTAAAATCTGGCAGAATTCCTCTTGCAAAATAGGAGCAGGTGGAAAGACTATGGAAATTACCACTTCCCTTGAGCTTTGCTGGCTATATCAAGATGTGCCATCCACCTGCACTCCAAAAGAAAACAACATTCTCAGAAAATCACTGTTCCAGAGAAGAGCTTTACCCAATACTGAAAAGCTATCAGTGCAATGGTCAAACAGCACAAATCCTCAGAAACATGCCAGCCCTCTGGCAGGCACAAACTGAGCAATACCGTATATGCAATGGGCCTTCCCTCTGCACAATACAAAGCCACCATAATTGCTTCACACTCCAAACCAGTAGCTATGGTTACTAGATACAAAAGACAGTCCTGCCGCTTCCCTGTGGCCAGAGGAATTCCAGGCACTTGGAGCTAAAGCACCAGACAAAGAAGCTGGTACAAGGAAGAGAACAACAACAAAAAAATAAAGACAAAAATCAAAACATATTTTGACTTTCATATTCATAATCTGAGGTGAGCAGAGCAAAGGAAATTTAGGGAAGCCTCAGGGGGGGAAAAAGGACAGACTGTTGGGGAATCCAAGGAAAAGCTGAAAACTTTCTCCAGCTCTCAAAAAGTACATACACATCACTCACCAGTGCAAGAAAATGCCAAATGCAGTGTTCAGCAGATATTAGCAGAGAAAAGGCACTTTGACTGTATTTTCTGCATGTTTCTCATATTTTACCTCCACTTCTTCATGTCATTGATCATTCCTGTCCTAGCTCAGTGGAAACCAAACAGGACTATTATATACAGATACTGGCCTGGCAGTGCCGAGGAGAGCATAAGGAAGCTGGTTCAACCCCAATCATACTTTCCAGTAAAAGGCTGGACATGTTCCTGACGTGACCTTATAATCCCTAGATGACTAAAACAGATGTCTAGGCCCAGCAGATCTCCAGGCATCCATTCCAGAAGAAACAGAGAAATCTATTTTTCAGGGAGCATAAGAAATTGTATACAAGGGTGACTTTTGGAGCCCAAAGACATGTTCATGTGAAGAACCCCAGCACACTCAGGTATATTCTTAGGCTATAAAGTAAGTTTTCAGTGTGGAAAAATCAAAACAGAACAAAAAACCCCATCAGCATGACAGACTTTTGTTACCTCATCACTTCTTGCACTTTCAGAATGGATCTGCTTTCTTTAAAATTTCTAAGTGAGAATATTCCTGTACTGTCTTCTTCCTTCACATTTTGTACCAGAGCTATCTGGCACTTCAACGTATTGGTATACTCCCCTAGGTACACTCCTTTTTTGCCTAGATGTATTTCTAAAGCATATAGAATGGAAATAAAGCTCTGTGTTTCCTCTATATGGGCACAACCATAAAATTCAGAACTTTTCAATGGAGAAAATGGTTACTATAACAGCTGAATACTTAATTACATGAAAGTGAACGCACTTTCAGCTCTTGTGAATAAATGCATACATACATGTGCACAAGGAGAAATATGAAAGTAGACAAGAAATAAATATAAGGAAAAACATATCTAGAATGGAATGCCTGTTTATCTTCCAGACAGTAAGTTTTCAGGCTTCAAATCTAACTGTGAGAGTGACATTTTGTTCAGTTACCTTTGCAATACAAGGGCAGGTCACAGATTTGATCCAAAGTTACTGCATAGTAGCTGGGTAAGAATCAGGCACAGAAGACAAAAACTTACCCCAAAATAAGAGGAAAAGTGGCAGCAGGAGAGCAGCACTGTACGCCCTGGAGGTAGTTTTCTTTAATTCCATGACAAGTCTAAGAGTGGCTGTTCTAAAAACCTCTGGGGAGAAACAGTAGTTGGAAACTAGCAAATACCAGCTCTCCCCACATCACGGACTTTGGAGAATTCTCTCTACTACAGGCACTCGCCCCATGCTCTGCCGAATTGGGGACTAGCACTAACACAGTGGACAGAGTCCCTGTCCACTCCCGAATGCTTCACTCATGTTCCTGGAACAAAGAGAAAACGCTGCCTGGCTCGCACGGATTGAACTGCACAGGGATTTACCAGCAAGTCGGATTTACAGGCACAGCAGCTGGAGGGCTGACTGGCTCGCGGCTGACAAAAGCCTGGGCTGTCAAAGGCACTAAGGAATAGAAGAACTGGGAGATTCACAGTACAAGACAAAAAGGAAAAACGACCCTGTGTGGTTTTTTGCCTTCTGTTTTTTGAACTCCCCCCTCCATAATGAAAAAAGCAAACCTGGTGTCTCCTCCATTGCTGTGGCAGGAGCTCAGACTGGCTTGGGGACTGAGGTGGCCGGGGGTCGTTTCTAGGACACAGGCTTCTGTATCAGCTCATATTTACAAACAAATTCCAGATGAGTATCAATCACACTTTTCTGATAGAGGCTGCTTTGTTCAAAGAGAAAATAAGACAAAAGAAAAAAAGCACGCTGTTAATCTCAAAAAGCAGAGTTAGTCCAGTTTAGTCTTCACTGCTTTCTCTCATACATTATGAGATGCGTGAGTCCACAAGACATATGAGCCCACAAAATGTACATGAATCCTCTTCCCAATTAAGGAGCAGTTATGGAGATCAACAGGAGAAGTATCTGCATAACACAAGCAGCAAATCACATCATCACCTTTAGATGCATGTGTTTAGTTTTAGAAGTGGAAAAAATTATCAGTGTCCATTGTTTTATGACAGTAACTGGAAAGAGACAGCCCACACTCAGTTGTGACCTACTAAGTACCTCTAAATCCACATCACAATTGGATTAAATTGACTGTAATGAGAATTACGTACATTGCCTCACCCTTCTACTGACAACTAAAAATAGAAGGCAGGTAAGATGCCATACAAATTCCTAGTTTAAACAAGAAATATGCAAGATGGCCAGGAATTGGTGCAGATAGACCTAGGCTGCACATGATGAAAACAACAGCAACCCTACAATGAGAAATTTATATTCTCTTATATTGTATTTTATATATATATAAAAATAAATACAAATATATTAAATTACATAGCATCGTTGCAGAGCAGAGAGGTGCTGATGGGCCATGTGCAGGGAAACGGGATATTTACTGCATTGTTTTTACCTCCAGAACAGAAAGCAGAACAGTCACAACAAGAGCGTTTTCACCATCAAAACACTTCAATTCAGGAGCAAATGGTTCATCTCACTATCCTGCCTTGGAATGCTCCAAAGATGATATATCATGTGTTATCAACCTTATCTGGACCACCCTGCCCCCACTTTCATCTCTAGTGTCTTCAGTCTGTTTTCTCAAGATCAGCCTCAGTATTAGTTTCTTGCTAGTTACCACAACCATCTGGAACTCATTTCTCTCTCTTTAGACTCTCATTCTGCTGTCAGGGGACATAACCAAACGCTGACATATGCAGAATCTTTCTGCTCAGAAATTTTTTGCCTCACCTGCATGAATTATCCTCCTAAAAATTCCCCTTTTCCAAATCAAAGCAAATACATATGAATCCATTGCACGATTAACACTGCAAGAAACCACCACTCTTCCTCAACTGAATACAGCCACTTCTGTAAGTCGACTACTCACAGAACTGCAATACTTCACATCACTTGGGAAATAAAACTATCCATAGTAACTTATGGTTCAAATGTCTATGTGAAGAACATGCTCAGCTTTCATAAAACAGAATGAGTGTAACAAATCCCCACAGATAAGAAAGTGGCGGTCCTCCCACAGAGGCTTAGGTCTCATGCAGCTCTGCTGCTACTGCTGTGCTGCATGGCCTGCAGCACCTCCTACCCCTGACAGAGCCATTAGCTATAAAAGACTTGTTAAGACACTAGCTAAACTCAGAAAGAGCAAAACCATTTAGCAGAGGCTGAACAACTAAAAAGTTCCCGAGAGGAACATTCTTGGCGTCTCTCAGACATTTGAGACAATGTCTCAAGCAGTAGCTTCTTGTGCTAGTGACCGAGTTTTACTCTGGAGTCTTCATTTGGTCTTTCTGTCAAGTTAGTGTTGCTGGGTTTGAACTGAACTGCTAACATGGCCAATATGTCAATAATATTAGATTCGCAGGAA
>NW_009603098.1:0-29085 GCF_000690535.1 Cariama cristata | reverse complement strand
GCTATGAATAGTACCTTTTTGCAGGTACCATTTCATGCATCTGTGACAACAGGGTTTGGACTTGAGCAACCTGGGAAATGGCAGAAGTATATGGTTCTCGGTCAAAATCTTCCACAGACAGAGGTGAGACTCTCATGCCTGTACCACTGCCAGGATGCAAACATTGAGTTTTGGGGTTGGAGCAGGTTACAAGGGATGATCCTCTTGAAATAAGTGTTTGTTTGTTCTCCATGGCCACTGTTAACTGCAAGCACATCCAAGTGGTCTGCTGGGACTTAAGGCTCATTTAGTGTCATTCAAAACCCAAGCTAACAAAGCCCGCATAGGTCAACACATCAAACTTGCTTATAATAATCAAAATACCTTTATCCAGTGTCTACCTGTGAGGATATTAAAATTTAATTTTTTCAATGTTCATGGTTGCAATTTTATGAGATTTTGCCAGCACAAATGTCAGACCATTTCTGTGCTGGACCCTTGGGCATACAAAAGCCGATGTGGGCATTAACCAGCTTAGTCCAATTAAAGGACCCTAATGCAACTCTTTTAAGGCCCTGATTTGTTAGGCTTGACTACATTTCCAAAGAAGGAGCAACAATTGGGTGGATTTGTTATCTAAAGCATAAGCTCCAAGTCCTTAGTCATCCTTGCTAAAGCCTTCCCCAAACTGGCCACGGTTTGTTCTACCTCCGTATCACTGCAGTCCAACGTCAGTATAATCTGCTCTTTAACATAGTATTAAAACTAGAGCCAAAGGACACAGCTGCTTTCGTCTGTGTAACACTCATTACAAGAGACTTAAGGACAGCATAACAGCAAGGCTTCTATTCTCGGCCAGTAGGCAGGAAACTTTGCAAGCCGGAAATGCATGCCTTGAAAATGGGGCAGCAGTAGGCAAGCTGGATTAAGAGAAAAGGGAGAGAGTAGGTCTGGGGTACTCAGCAGAATCTTTCTGTCCTCTTATTCTAAACTTTTTGGTATACTTTTCACAAAAAAATTCTATACGTTTTTCTACAAACAGTTCAGAATGAACTGCGCAGCTAGTGTATAACAAGTCTTTCTAAGCTAATGGCTCTGTCAGGGGTAGGAGGTGCCACAGGCCACATAGCACAGCAGCAGCAGCAGTACGAGCTGCTTAAGTACCTAAGCAAAACAGTCTGCACCTTCCATTCAAAGAACAATGTATGCTTGCATGAGTTTCACAATCTTTCCTCACACAGGGCTTAAAATAATCCTAATATTACAGACTGGATACTGGAGCTTAGACACGTGATATGACGGCCAGTATCACAGACAGAAGCTGGTAAGAATAAAGGCATGCCTATCTCCTGTCATATGCACATGTCGTAGCTGCCTCAGAGGAGAGAGCCTCACCTTCCCTCCTTACACTTCTGGAACCTTACTACTGAATACAAATGTACTTTTCCGATTTGGACAATGCAAGCTAACAGCCTCAAAATCATCTGATTTTTTTCCCCAGCTTTGTCCTCCGAGGGTTATTAGGCACAACCATAAACAAAGGAGTCCATACTAAGAGTGGCTGCAGACTTGGGACTTGGGAAGTTGAGCTAGTAAAGAAACAAACTTCCAGTTCCACTCAAAAACAGTGTGCAAAAAACGACTGCTTCAGTACGCTCTTCTGCTCTCAATCACTGCTGAAAAGCGCCAGGCATATTTTGAAAAAGTTCAAGTTTTGCCATTTCAAGCCTACAGACTCACAGGCCCATTCTGTAAACCGAAAAGTCCAAATACAGTTTGGTGATGGAATGTTTGAGGGTTCTCTGGGCTCCAATCTCTAACTCGAAATCGGCCCTTTCCCGTAATAAACAAAGTTATTGCCCCTAACATGCATTGTCATCCCTTTCCCATCTGTCCACTAGATGTCCCTTCTGCACCGCACAAATTCAGGCAAAGGCCATTGTGTGAAATCAGAAGTTGAAAAGAAACTCATCTATCACCAGCGCTGCCAAACCAATGCAACTGGACACACCCTGAAATGCTGTAGCACTGTGCCAAGCAGCACACTGAACACTGTAAGACCTCCTGCAACATCCAGGCCTGAGAAGAGCCAAGGAAGAGTTTTGTCTGCAAGTCAAAACTTTAAAGTTGCTATTAAAACCTGGCAAAATCACACAAAATTTCCAGTCTCAAGACATCCTAATTTGCACTTTTTAGACACAATAAATTTAGTTTCCTATCATTGTTAATCAGGATGGCTGGCAAGTAAATCATGCTGCCTGATAAACTACAGAGTATTGAGCATATGACACTGGTCAGTCCTAGGTAATGGCAATGAAACAATCGGCATAAGAAGAAGTAGCAGAAAGCTCGCTATTTCTTGCTATGCAGTAACTCGACAGGCCAATGTAATGGTGGTCAGACCCAGCCTCACTTTCCTGGAGCACAATCATGAATTCCAGATAAAATTGTAGCATTGAGAAAGAGGGTTGGCAGTCCAATAGGACAAAGGCAGAATGAACATTTAATTGTGAGAGTTTCATAGGAAATATCTGTGTGGATTAAGGCTGAATACAGCATGCATACCCCATAGGCACAGGTTTAGGGCCTAACTCTTCCCCTGCCCGCAGCCCTGCAAGCCTGGCCACCAGGCGCCATCCGGTGGCAATGGACCCTCACGCTGGCGATGCAGCAGCGACTGGGCTCAAACGCACCACACAGCTACAAACAGTGAACAAAACCTGAGTGAAATCCTGCCTTAACTGACAAACTGGGACACCACCAGGTCCTCTTACAAGAACATCACTTCTACAGAGAAATTACATCTTTACTTTTCTAATCAGTATCGTCAGCAATTTCTCAGAAGACTCCTGAATTTGCCTGCAGACTATGGGAGGTCTAGGGTTAGGGTTTGAGGGGACAAAATGGAAGCAGATTTGCCTGAAGTCTGAAATCACCTACTCTGCCTTGCAATACTGGCTGCTTGCGCAAAGATCTTCATTACATGCCTCATTCCAAAAAAAAAAAAAGCAAATGGTAAGAACCATAACAAGGACATCCAATACACATATAGTACCTATAGCTTCCTCTCCAACATATAAGCCGACCCAAAACATATGCAGCCTAGGCTGTAGTAAAGATAGGGCCATACTTCTGCCAAGTTATCTCTAAAGGAAGTTACAGAACTCAGGCTCTAACCATGTTTATACCCTTTGATCTATGTGAGACCCTGCCGGAGCGCTGCAGGTCAACTTTAAGCCCCTTTGATCCTCTTCCAGTGCTTACAGCGGCCTTGGTGGAGGTGAATCCCTTCCAGGGGGCCTCTTTTGGCAGATGGGAAGATGAGAATGTTGATCAGCTAACAGGAAGCAGCTAACAGTGTAAAAAAAAAAAGGTCTTAGGCAAGACTTCATGCAGTAAAATATTATAGCAGGAAGAAGGATGCGTTCAATACATTGCCTGGATCTAAGAGTATTTTAAAGTTGTGTCGACTATTGAGAGGCCTTTTTACTGCTGTTTTTGTGAAAATGATCCAACATGCCTGTAAATACCCCTTTTCACTATGACCCTCACTGCTTAGAGGGAGGTTCTCATGCCATTGGAGGGCAGTGCTGGGCAGCTTTCTGATCTACCAGCCTAAACACAGCCTTGCAAGGCAACCTTCTGAATTAGCGTAGGTTTGTTGCCAGTGCCTGCATTGCTGGCAACCCTAGTGTCCTGCTGGTGCCTATGGCGCTTATCAGGCTTCAGGGGAAAAGCTAAATGCTCAGTCAGAACCAAAGGAACCTACAGTCAGAGCCAACGGGAGCTATGCCCTGCAGCAGAGCCTGAGTGAAAGGAACTCTATAATGCAAAAGTTTGCACTCTGTGAAGGCCAAACTCGGCGGTGGGGGAAAAGGGAATTTTGGAAAAGTCCCTAGCTGGACCTGAAAACCAAACACATCTAGCTGCATCATGTGAGCTCTGTGTTCTGAAGCAGAGTCTAGCCTCAAAGTCCTGTATATGACATCTACCTCTGCCATGGAAATGACACCTTTGAATACAGAATAAATCAGCAAGCTCTGCCTCATTTTCCTTCCAGACGTAATCACTGTAGTCTCTCACAGACTTCATGCAACAGCCTGCTCTACAATGAGGCCTCTGGGAAAAACCGGGCATTCTTACCACAGTAGGTGGCAGGAAGTAAAATGGACGCAGACCACAAATGTGCCAGACGTTGAGGAATGAGTAAGTTTCTCCAAGAAGTCAAAGATGTGGCGTTCACTTTTGTGCATCTGCGCCTTAATGAACTCTCCATTCAAGAAACACTCCTATTACCTCCAAATCTAATCCAGGTAGCTAAACAGACACATTTGTCAATATGAAGGCAAGGGACAACTGTACAGAAACAGCGCTATGTTCAACGTCCTGACTCACAAGCTGGGGATATTGTCCAGCTACTTTCAGTATCTTAGGCTCGCATACTCAACTTTCTAGGCCATGTTTCACACCAGTATTAGCATAACTGCTGACTGTGCCACAGTGACGCAGAGTAATAAACATCTCCGAAGTTAACTTCTAAGAATATTTCACTGACTGAAGCTCCCACATGAGTCAATTGTTTGCTCTTTATAGATGGCCCAGAACAATGGCCTTACATAAACTCAGTGTGCAAAAGTTGCTGGATCTGCTATCACTTGGATAAGAGTGTCTGGCAGCCTTGCAAGGATTACTGCAGCACACACGGGCATGTGGGCAGACATTTCATTTTGCTGAGATGCTAAATCCTGGTGTTTCCATTGCCATTAATCTGTCAGATTGCTTAAAAACCTTTAAGAATGACAAATACAGATCTTTACATAATTGTTAACAGTATTCAAGCTTGTTCTCATGGTCTTCAAATGGTGCTTCATCCCAGCATCAATAACACTGAATTTGTTTCACAATTAGGACTTAAATAACTAACTTGTCACCATGCTGGGAACAATTTTTCCAGACCTGCTCTGTTTGCACAGACCCCTCTCTAAGAAAAGAAAATATCAGGTAAGTCAGCAAATTTAACTTAAAAAGCATATATACTTGTACTCCTGACTGTTTTCTTCTGGCACAGAAAGGTTTTGATGACGACCAACTACACTACTACTGCTTTGGCAGCACTAGTGTCAGATCAGAACAATCTGAGCTGAGAAACAATCCCATGTTTAGTTAATGCTCTTGTTCTCTATTAGTACTGCTGCATTACCGCAAACTAAAAATCAAGGACTAGGGACCTATACAATGAGATGTTATGGAAATATACATTCCCTGCCAAAGACCACTCAACATCAGTTATGATAAATACAACAGGTGAATTGTACCAATACACTAAGCATTTTCCCAGCTTCAGAATAGTGAAGGTTTATGAGTGATCAGTTACAGGTCTTAAGATATCAGTAATCTCAAATCAAACTTTATTTCAAAGACATAGAAAAAAATAAACACAAAAGATATGCCCACCTTAATTCTATGATCCTTGCAGACTCTAATCAGACCTAATCCCTCACATCCGCTTCTGAAAAGTATCCCCGTTTGCTTCTAACTGGACCAGAGACAAAGGCAGGCAGAGGTTTTTAGGGCTTCGGCACTTTTCTCTGCCCTGAGGGAAGCTCTAGTTTGTTCCACTTCTCTCAGGGAGCATGGTTTATGCCCGTTTTCTACTTCATGACTTGCAACAGCAGGCAAACTAAGCTGCTGCTGAGCTTCTGTGAAAGGCGATATTGATCTGCAACACAAGTGTTTGAATCTTTCGCTCTGCTAACTGGTGTGCTGAATGTGCAGGGGAGTTCCATCAATACGTCTGAAACAAAATCTGCTCCATGGCCTCTGAAAAAAAGAAAAAAAAGCAGATTTTATAGCATGCTGAATTAAAATGGAGTCTATAATCTTGATTTATAATCAAGCAGTCCAACTATTATATAATCAACTTTCATATACGCAATATATCACATTACACAAGGTCAATATGGCTTTCTTGCTACAACGGGCAAAAGGAGATGCGATACCCAAGTCTGGCTACGCATTACATGAACTGAGATGACACCATACTCAATCAGCGGGAACGGTGCAGTTCTAGGTGTTTGACTGTGCATTTTGCTATATGGAGCATTCTTAAGCTAAGGCGCTCTGTTGCTCATGCTGGAATTCAAGAGCAATCAGTCCTGTGACTGCATTGCCAAAGGTCTCAGGTGTGGGAAAGGGAAGCAGCAGCAAGGTCTGAAGCAGAAGAGTCATATTCACATAAGCACTCAAAAACAGTAGAAAGAAACCTAGGCAGATTGAAGCAAAAACATGGGGAACTGTTTTAAACTTTTCCAACCTACTTCTGAACACAACCACAGGAATGGAGCACTGATAAATCCCGGTAAAAGCACAATGGTTTATGACGATTTCAGTAAGAGCAAGAATAAGCACTTGTACTATATGAGACTAAATGAGAACTTCTTCAACTCCATTTCTACCTCTCTGTAAAGCTTGTTAAAACAGAGGTTCCCTTTGCTTCTCCATTGCCTTTCATTCAGGCCAGACAATGTAACATGGAGATTAATCACTACACAGCACCCAGTATTTCTGAGATTTCACACCTTCATTTCACTTAGAAAAGTAAAAAGTCAACTTGCAATACTGCCAAATGTATGGACCATTATAAAATTTCCTCTTATAATTTGAGGAATCATACAGCCATTTCCCTGAAATCTTAAATGAGCTAATGATTACTTTGATTTTGTCTTTGTTAGTCAGAGTTAACCGTAAATAGCCTTCAAGAGTGCACACTACAGGTGAATGATCCAGTGCCTCTTATTATAGCAACCAACTTTCAGGAGTACATGCATGAGAAAACAAAAGCAACTAAAATGCATGGGAGAAAGCCTGGAATGTCAACACATTGTTTTTCTACTTTGAAAGTTTCTTCCCATTCAGTAAGAGGTTATGTCCTTCAGAAGTGATTTTAAAATGGCGAATCTGCTCCTGGCTGTTAACTCCAACACTGATATACGCTTACCTCCAATTCCCTTGTTTATTTCCCCTCAGTAACTTAACCCTCTTGGCAATTTCTCTTAAAATCATAAAGCTGACACTTTGTATTCCCACCACCAAATATCCACTGGAGTTAACACTGAAGTCAGAGACACAGTTCATCCTCTTTCCATGACTTTAAAGCTCATAATCCTCCATTAAATTAGCCAGTAAGGACAGCAATTTGTTGATTCTGCCCAGCAGAGGACTTCATCTCTTGTGTCTTTCTATTGCTTTACAGAAATGGTACTTCAGTTACAAGCACATCCTTGTGGGCTGATAGAATCTCCCTGTTAGGTCAGAGCAGGTTCCTACAATTTAGGAATGAAATAACTTATTTGGGCAGTAACACATAGGAATTGCCACGGCAGCAATGGACACAATGCTTCCCAATTCACTCATCCATCTTCAGCTGAAAGTGAGCTTCCGGGGGTGAAATAAGGTCAAAACAAAGCAGAGAGTGAAATGGAATCTGTCCGACAATAAGCCAGGTGTCAGGCATCCGATCCTCAGAGCCTGACCAAGGACAAAACGGTCATTCTCTGTTAGCTGTGGTGGGATGTTGGGAATTTTGAGCAGATGTTAATAGGATGAATACATATGAGTCGTACAGTCTCAGAATGATAATGCCTCTGAATACCAAAAGCATATTGATCTCCTGAAGTGCACAGTCAGAACATCTAATGGCTCTAGAGAAAACAGGGAAACACTCAAAAGGCGGGGGACGGGGAGGGGGCAGGGGAGAAAAAGAAAAAGAGAAGATGCTTTAGATTGACGAGTTTTATCTGTCTAAAAAGTCTTGGGGCACACAGGGAATGTTAAAATGCTACTGTACAGACGCATACTGAGGGATGCCAAGAATGCGCATTTTGTGCATAGGAACAGAAGAATGAATTTACAGATCTTGTACAATTATAACAGGTCCCAAACACTTCTTCTAGGTAGAATATAAGAACCAGGAAGAACCTAAAGAGGAAAACAAATCCTTACTGCACTGCTGTGGTGGATCAAAACTGTGGGAAAAGAAAAGCTAGCACTAGTGATGCAGAGAATGCAGATACTGTTCAAAAGAAATTCAAAGGGAAATTCTTTCTATTTTAACAGTTTCAGCTGTTATTAGTAATGCAGATTAGTGCTTTCTTCTAAAAGGAAATCTCATTTCTAACCTGCATCGTCTTTTTCAAGTGTGAGACATTTGAAAGCTCCTTTCTAAACAAAGGCTGCGTAACCGGGCAATTCAATTCATTCTCTTTGCTTTGATATCTGTTTAGTTCAGTACTATACATACTGTCAAAAGCAAAATGTTATCCTCCGCTCTGCACTAGGTGGCCAAGCAGTCCAATGGCATAAGCTCTCTGCTCCATGGTACCAATCCAGTGTTTTCACCATCTCACAAAAGCATGTAGCTCTTTGAAGGAGGACAAGGCTCCAGAACACAGGATTGCAAATTATCAGCTTGTTCATAGATGTTTTTCTTTTTTACGAGCTACAAATCAGACTAAGCTACACTAACAAAAAGATCTTTGTAAAGTTCACTCTCAGCAGTGCCACCATAGCAGCATATCATCATTCTATGAACTCTGGTCAATAGTATTATATCTCCACTGAACCACTAATGACATTAAGCAAATAGACTGAAGAGATGAGAAAAGATTCCAGTTGTCCTGAGCTTTTCCACTCTCTGACCACAAAACCACACTCTCATATCAAACAGGGAACAAAACTCAAGGGACATTTTAATCCTACACCCCTGCTCTAATTAATAATCCTACTTTATCAATATTTGATGGAGCTGTTACTGTGTCTCCTCTGACCGTTACACTTTTCATGTAATGCTCTGAATCACACTGCTCTACAGCAATGTAATAGCAATGTGCTCCTTTCAAGGTAATACAGATAGAAAACATGGCACCTCCTTTCCTAACACAGTGCCTTTCCAGAAGACCCTGCTTCAGGACTAGCCTATGAGATCGGCAGCTATAGCATATGCAACTGAGCAACAATTTACGCAAAAAGATATATAGAGTCAGCCCTAAATGACGCCTCCCTTAGTGGTCCACTATATCACCATCATATGGAAAAGAAAATATATTCGTATCTTGAAAACCAAAGCAAAACATAGATAACGTTGAGCACAACAGAGAACAGTCACTGTGTATACTGGCATAGAGAATCACAGTTAATAAGGCACAAAAGCAATTATGACAAGAAAAATTTACAATTTTTTGCAAACTAAAGCATTGAGGAGGAGGCTGTAGATCACCCCGTGCTAAACATCAACAGAAATGGCCAGCCCTCACCACAAAACCTTCATTCATGTCACATAAACTCACTTAGATGAGGATGTGATTAGGTATGCTGTTGTGGTTGCATTTCCACAGGGTTAAGAGGTTACTGCTGCTACCCAATTACTACCCAGCTACTCATCAGCACAGTTCCACAAGAGAGTACTCCCCCTCTGCTTTGCATGCGTAACTGCAAATGCAATAACTCCCAAACCAGATGTTGTTAACATGATCAAGAATATTAACTCAGCAATTGCAAGTGCTTAAACTAATGTGAATTGCTTAGGTAGAAGGCAGCTCAAGAACAATTACATGCAGGTACATGAAAAGTAAAACATTCCACAATCCACATCACACTCTTTAAGGACCCTCTTCGGAAAACAGAATACATAGTCAAAATTCTCCATCAGTGCAAAATCATTAAGATTAGTCCCTGCTTCTGAAGAACTGAAACACAAGGAAAGGCAGTACAAATTCATGAATACAGAGAGGGCTTTTTCTGTACATTCTTCAGTCTCTCGGTTTCTGAATACTGTACCTTTCATCTGCAAGCAATCTTATTTAAAACAAACATGCAAAGTAAAAGTAAAACAAACATTTAAGAGAAAACTAACCTGCTGACAGAAGAGAAGCACTCAGCCTGCACATTTTCTCAGTGCTATCCAGCTTGTTTCTCTACAGAACAATTGTTCCCAAAGCAGAGGTAGGGGCTGAAGTATAGCAACAGATTTGGAGGCTTACACTTTCTTGTCAGATTGCACATTTTCCCAATTCCACGCTTTTACTGCATCATACAATGTTGGTATCATAACATGCAAGTATCAATTCATGAAGAAATACAGTGAGGGAGAAGGGAAGCAGATTGATTCATCCCAGTTCAAAGGCTGGGCAATAGTGGCTTCCCTGCCTGAAAAGTAATACCACAGCAGTTACTGTTTACAGGAAAAAAAAAAAAAAAAAAGAGGAAAGAAGGAGAGCATCCCCACCCTTCAGTCACTAAAGATTAATCATAGAAGCGTGGCACACTTCCCTAGCTCCCTAATGGTCTCCCAGTAATGAGGGCGGAAAAGGAAAGAAAGAAGTGGGGATGAAAGAAAAAGAAACCAGTCAAAAGCAGGTTTGGGGCTCCACATAGTTAGATGCGTAATTTATTTACTTGTGTGTGTGTGAGGAGGCCAAGACAGTTCTTTTGTTCAGAGTGTACAAACCCGTAATTTCAGCACCTAGAAGTGAGCCCCCAAAGTTCCAAGCCCAGCCAGGATCTCTTGTACTCCCTTTCTGCAGGGAGACCAGTGGAGATAGAATTTCTGTAGAGGGCAAAGGAAAGGGTTGGAATGCACAGAAATCACATCAAAGCAGTTTTTGCAGCTTTAGCTTGTGGAACATAAAGCAGAGATATTAAAATCAGAAGATTAAAAGAAACATAACAAAGAAGTTTTGAGGTATTCATGGATAACAGGTAGCAGTCAAAGTGGCAGAAGAAGCCAGAGAGATTGCTAGTTACTATGGGTCTTCTACCCTTATCATCTGACTCAGAAGCCCAATGAAGTAATTAAAGATAGCTAGCAATTACAGTAGGCTTTTGTTCAGGTTCACTGAGAGCATACTGCTAGGAAGCTCAGTCCTTCCACATTTCAGCAGATTGTGATGACCATGAGATTGCCAAAGGTCACAAAAAATATGGAGAGGGGAGTAAGTACTGAATAACTGTCCAATGAGTTAAAAACACTAGATGATGCAAGCTTTGAGGGAACTTTTATGTCATCTGTTCTGTCTTTAGAGAGAAGAAAAGATGCAGTTGCATTTTATTTTTTCACAGCAACGATATAAGCACAGAACAGCAAACAGATGGAAGTGTCATAAGCAAAGTGTGAAAAAGAAAAAAAAGAATAAAGTGAGAGTGCCTCTGCTGGAGATCATCATGCTGTGAAATCCTGTTTGTAATGACCTATCAGAAAAATGCCTCAATTACTACAGGTTGGGATAAGCAATGGGATAAGCATAGCTATTTAACCTCAGAGACAGAAGGTCCCCAAGGATGGACTGGTTATCCACACCACAAAGCAAGGTAGGTCATAAAGCTGGGCAACTGCATCCAGTACAACAGCTGCCTGTACACCAGACCGATGGCTGGGGGTTGTAATCAACCCTGGCAGGATACTGTTTACAGGAGTATTCATCCATATTCCGAGTAGTAGAGCTCTTGAGGGGTGTCAAGTGACAGGCTAATGCTTTTGGTTGGTTGTTCCCACCACCAAGTGTGTGTGTGTGTGTGTGTGTTGGGGGGGGTTTGAATAAGAAGTGGAAGGTACAGAAGAGAAAACATCCATAAGTGGAAGGAACTATATGTTATGGACATATAATGGAAAAGGCTTAAAGTAGGCTATGAAAGACTATGTATCCTCATCACAAAACATGCTAGCAAAGTTTAACTGAGCAGTACGGCTTTTGAAGGACACACTGTTTTATCTATAAAAAGAAGGTTTGGAGATGTTACAATTTAGTCTTTTTGCCAGGAGGTCCTTTATTAAAATTGCTGTAAATGGTAACTTGTTCAACTAAGGAAGAGGCTCTTTCTGCCACTAGCTGTAAAAGGATGTTACTTTTCAATTCTGCTTTTGAAGGATGTTTCAGATATTGATTTCTACCTCATGCTCAAGGTAAGTTATGCTTTATTCGCAGTTCTGCAGAGCAGAGAGAAGCAGCGTTTTCTGGAATACTTTCCTGAATCTCTAAACAGATCTTTTTTAACACAGTGTTCTCTGAACAGATCTTCCCAATACTTCTCCATCCCATAACCCAGCAGCCACAACAAATCAAAGTATCTGGCAATACTGAATTGCTCAAAGAAATCTGAGACTTCTTTCTGTTCATAGGTCTCCCTCGGGGCCCTGAGTGGGTTGCAATAGCACAGGCAGTTGCTCTAAATAGTCTGTATCCAAACACTCTGCTTGATGGTGATTAAATATATAAAATGTTACAGGTCCAATGTCTGAAACAAAAAGGCCGAGGGCACCTAAGAAATGCTTTCTACACAGAGTACATGATAGCATAGGAAGTACTGGAAATACTATCATCTGATCCAGTCACAAACTATTGCTCTAAAGACAAGAAATCCAGAAGAGAAAGGAACAGTGAGAAAGTTCAAGACTACTATTTTTTTTGCCTTTTTATTCCATGTATAAGCCAGTCTTTGTTGCAGACCTATAGGAGAAAAGAGATGTTATACACACTCATTTGCTACACAGATACTATTGCTAGGAAGTGGGCTAGTCTAAACAATTCAAGGCAGATGGTTTTTTACTGTTACCGTGAGATCTGTATGTTTGAAAAGGAAGACAAGTTTGGGGATTTTTTTCCTTTGAAAAGGCTTTACTTCACACAGATGTTGCTAAGAGAGGAAGTGAGTATCTGCAGAACACACTGATATTTTCTAGTATCAACTGCAAATTAATTAGGCTTTGTTACATAGTTATACTTTTTTCTAATATAATACTAATCCTGACAATCAGTTGGTACTGATTAGCACTTTGGTAGTGGCTCTCAATTGCTTCTGACTGATCAGGCTGTGGTCCCCACTGTTTCAACAAACTATAGAAAAAGGCAAAGCAAAAGCACTGACAAGGCAAACATTACTTGGCTCGCCAAGTAATTTAAATATATGAAAGTAAGTCTGGCTTTATAGTCTTTTAATTATGTATTGCCGAATTATGTATGGAACAGAGGGCATACAGGAATTCTGGCAGAAAGAAGCAGCACTGTGCAATAGCATTTCCTCACCTAAGATTAAGACATGAATGTGCCCTACAACAGGTTTGCTCCAGTTTAACGGAATTCTGTAATTCCCAGATAATCTGCACACCCATTCTCACTGCAAGAAGCTGTCTCAGCTGCCTAAGAAACTCCCTGTAGCCCCCTCAGAACAATGTATTTAAACTGCTGTACTCTTATTTAGCCCAAATACACACACAATATATAGGTACTTTAAACCCACCCATTCTCACTGCAAGAAGCTGTCTCAGCTGCCTAAGAAACTCCCTGTAGCCCCCTCAGAACAATATATTTAAACTGCTGGTGAGCAAAAACTTTCTCCCGTATCCTGCTGTACTCTTATTTAGCCCAAATACTATTCAAGAATAACACAATATATAGGTGCTTTAAACCTGTAAGCTTGTAAGACCTAAGTAATTTGATGTGAAGTGTTTAAATACAGAATACACATCATGCCTTTCATATTAGTGGTTTTGTAATGTATGGCAAGTCCCAGAATTGTTCAGATTATTCTGGGACTTTACGTAATCAGCAATTTTACTGTTCTCTTGAAAAGTATGACTGGGTTTGCTACTCTAAGTCAATATTTACACCTCCACCATTTTTGTGAGGGGCAGAAATGAGTCAAGTTTTATAATGTCATATAATCTAGCTGTAAGGTCACTTTTAAACAAAAGTCAACTTTTTTTTTTTTTTAAAGCGTTGTCACGCTAGGACTACACACATAGTGGTGGCAGCACCTACCTTAATCATTCTATCAAGTTCTGCCATTACTACCTATAGTGGATCTATAATGAATGTATACATATACAAATGATCCATTACTGTAATGACTCCTCTGTGTTCTATCCTTAATTCCATCCGCTTTTGTTTTCTATGTTCTTCATTTTAAACACATAGTTGTATATTATACATAAATAAATACAGACTTTTTAGAGAAGTGGTAGTAAGTAAATGATGAATCCTCTGAGACAGTTTTACCAGTTGGTCTGTCCTTATCCATTTCAATAGTCAGATATCAACAAGAAACATTCTTCTACCTCCACCCTGCCACCTCTTTAGATTGGCTCTGTACTTTGCACTGGGCAAAATACTAAACTCTGCTCCCCGAAGCCAAGTTTCAAGTAGAAAACAGTAGCTGTCAACTTCAGATAGTCACACATGCAGGCTGATGTTTGTTTTGTGCTGGGAAAACTTCTGAAACTCCAGGTCTAATTTTGCATGAAGAATATTTGTGCTTTTGTCTTTCCCTTAGGCACAATGACCTTCCCTTGAAACACTGACAATGCTGGCCTGCTGATGAGCAGTGCAGCTTTGCCGGATGGGGCGGATGACAGGCAGTGAAATCTAACTGCCACTTGGTGGCAGAGGTTAGATACCGTAATTACATTGCTGGTTCCCAAGAATGCACCATGCATGCTTATTCTCTGCCCAAGGTGACTCTCAAGATTATTTCTTGCCTCCTCCTTAATTACTATACATATTTATAGACAAATTAAAGATTCAAACCTAAACATTTATTCAATTAATCACTTTGAGTCCTAGTAGAACAAACAGTATCAAATCAATTCATTAGCTTGGGGGTTCACGACAACTTAACACATGCATTTTTTGTTTCCTCTCTGTGGTATCATGTCTCACACGAGAGTTAAAATATCAAACACCAGCAGCTATCTTTGTAACAGAAAGAGCCTAAGAAGCTCTGAACCATCAAGCTATTTGCTTCAACTCACAATGAACAGAAAATGGATTTGCTGCAATAATCATATCAGGCTTGCTTCTGCACCCCTCTTCCAAAGACATCACATCTAATCTTTAAGTCTTTAGCTGATAATTCAATTACTTGCTTATTGAAAGCAACTATAAACACAGTATATGTTACTTACTGCAATTTGGTTCACAACATGAATAAACAGCATTCTACAAACAGACGCTTTGGAATGTCTACTTCATGAGACCTTGCTTAACATTCCACCTCTGAGGAAGCTGCATATTTTATTCCTTAAAGATGCTGCTACAGCTCTAATTCTACAGCCACAACCTTCCATTTCATGAGAGGGGCAGCCCCATGACTTCAGCAGCTTTGCCCAACACAGGAGCAAACTGCAAGGTCTAGCCACAAGAAAAAAATCTTTTAAGTCAAGCTGAGGGGACCTACATAAATTTACATAATGTTCCGCTTTCTGCATCTATGCTCTCCACTTTTTGTTTCACAGTCTTTTTAAAACCTTCATGACACTGTGAACCTCTTAAATACATACAGCAATAACTATTAATTTATTTATAGATCAAATGAAAGGAAACTGACAATTTCACATTTGCAGGACTTTTACAGAAGGACTGAGCTGAACGGCACGAGCTAAGTTTACGTCTAACCTTGGGCATACGGACTCTTTCTGCTCCCTACAAATTTGGTACTCAGCCTTTACTCCTCTCTACCCAAGCCTCCAACTCCATAATGCATTCAGAGTGAGCTACACACAAATTCACAGAACATCACTGATGACACTGCTTTCAATTATACAATAGTTAGTAAACAGGATTAGGAAAAAGGCTCTTTAAGGACAAGTAATTTTTATCAACTGTTTTTTCAGACAGGAAACTTTGGACAGACTGTACAAGTTGAAGTTCAGGACAGTTTATAAACCACAGGCATTTAACCTCAAAAATAAATATCACAAACCCTCCAAAGTGATAATTTCACCTAATAATGTTTGTCTCGTCCACAGAAGAAAACTCTAATCTAGAAACACTGACACAATTAAAGACCATCTTAGTATAAACTGTTTCATAAAACTTCAATTAACTGAAACTCATCTAGCCAATTTACCAAGTTAGCCAAGCTGGCTCTATGGACACCAGCTGCACTTCATCAAATAGGAATGCTCTATTTAGAAAGTATGCATTTATCCAAATGTTGTGGACATCTTTTGACACTCTAAATGAACACAGACAGCAAACATAAATACACGAAGATGTTACGGTATTGGTAACTTTCAGGATCTAGAATAATTACTACTGCTACTGAAGATCCCTGTATTTGTAGATCACACAAGTCTCACCAGGTCAACCAAACCCCTTTTCCAGTCTCTGCCACCATTCATGAAACCTCTTATAATGCAGTACAGCTTAATTCTGCCATCTATTCCAGTCTTGCATTCATGCAGTTTGGACCATTTCCTTCATTCAAACCCTGTAGACTCTTCCATTTTTCAAGTATTTAAGCACTTAAGCTTTGCTAATGCATCTTTTTACTTGCAGTTCTCACATGTTTTTGCTAGACTAGACACATGCAGCATGCTACACAGCTTTAAAAAAAAAAAAAGCAGCATGTAAATATCCTTAGAATGGCTCAACTAGAATAGCATAACAGACAGCATGTGGCCCTGGAACAGAGGCTGTGCTCATTGTAATGCTACCTGCTGAGCACAGCCGCCAGCATTCAGAGCAGTATAAAAAGGGCATTACTGTAACAATGACACAGACAGTGAGCGCTACTTGCATAGTGTTTAATGAGCAACACAGACCATGGCATTTGGAGACTGACAGTTTAGGTCTGTTTGTTGTTGGGTTTTTTTACCCATCACCTTTCAAATAATAAAGCACCTGAATTAATCAGAGAGTCAGTTCTCAGAAAGCAGCATATATGATTTCAAGCCCTTTTGCAAAAACCACACATGGATGCCTTTCAAGGAAAGCATGACAAGTCTTCTGCAAAGAAAGAAATTTGAGAAGATCACACTATACTTGCTTAGAAATCATTTTGCCTTTACAGGACCTGAACTATAATTAAAATGCTGATGCCCTGTTACAGTAGAGACAGAAGTAGAATTACAAAGAGAGAACAGAACAATTTTCAGGATAGGGCGTAACTCACAAACTGAAGGAATGGGTCACGATGGACAAACTTCTGACACAAGTTCCTTCCAAGTTTCAGACTGCTGCAGAAGCAAAATAGAAGATCCGACAAATAAAAATATCTAGGAATTTTTAAAAAATAGTACATCCATGCTAGGTACTTCTACTCTTCCCCTTTAAATTTTCCACAGAACACTGTTTTTGTAGCTGCCAATTCTGTGACCTTGCTGGAAGTGACCAAGCCAGAGATCAATTAGTGAGTGCAGAACAGAGAAGCAGCATTGACTGCATTCTGCCTGTCCCTTGGGAAGAGCAGCTGTGCTTCAGGGTACAAGCAGCATAAGCCTGGAAGATTGTTATCCAGTCGGAGCGCTGATACGCAGGTTGGTTACTAACTGCAAGATGCACAGTGCAGCAGAAGCGAAACAGGAAAACCTCCTTTTTCCTTCAACTTCCACATTTAAAATTTTCCAATAATTTAAAAACACTTTGATTTTGCACATAATGAAACCATATTACACTAAATGATATCTACAACAAAAACACCATGCTGGCTTCAAATATGTAAATTATGAATGTTCATTAGTACTCTTCCTACTGATGTGCCCCATAGGAAACTATCCTTTAAAAATATTGCTTGCTCTTCATATATCCCATTTAATCACTTATCAATGTTGGGAAAAGTTTGCCTGTGAAGATTAATTGGAAATATACAAAATAAAAGAAATTATTTCTGAATCTCAGAAGAGGTTTCCTGGCTTTTATTAGCAAAGGAAGAGAAACATCGTCAGTAACATTTCAGCATGATCAAAATACCTATTATCTTCAACATACCTTAGAAAAGCACTTTGCTTTTCCTTGAAAGGGAAATGCAGTACAGAGGGTGGAATTCCTTAAAGGGAAAAAAAAAAAAAAAAAAAAGATAGATAGAAAGTAGTTTGCACCAGCAGTACTGAAGTCCTGAAACTAGATAGATCATTATTTTTCTCTATGATACAGACCAGTTTGGAATATGTTACCTAAAGAGGTACAGCAAGGATTTTTAAGCAAGCTCCCTAAACCCTCAGTAGGATCACCACTATCCCTCATTTCATAGACAGGATGAAACCATAACACAGAAGAATTTGGAGATTATACTTGTGTTACACACCAAACTACCATGACAGAGAAGGATAACAGCCCCAGTACCTTAACTTCCAGTTGCGTACCTGAACTACCACACAAGTTACCAGAGGGGATAGCGTCCTTCCTTCCTGACACCTCCAGAGAAGCAGCAATGTGTACCCTCTACTGTCCCAATGATGTACAACTCTTTCCAGTCCACTTCAGAGTTCTTGCACAGGCTGCAATCTCTATTTTCTCTTTCACACAGAAGACTAACATAGAGAATTTGGAATTACAAGAGTTAGGTGCCATCTCTACATCTACCAAAAGCTACGTAATTCATCCTGCTTGTGCTTCTATGCCAAAGTAAAGGGCAACATAAACCATAAAAGAAGCGAGACCTTTACAAGTGTCAGGAGGTAGGGAAAATGGTAGTTGATATTTTGGATGACTACTGAAATTGTTTATTCCATGCAATGAGATCTCATCTCCCCCAGATCTTGACTAAATTATTAGTTACTGGTCTCTGTCTCACACCCTGCAGTACAGATTATCTGGATCATAGAAGGTAAATTTAATAATAAAACTATCAAACATGTAAGTTCTAACTTAACTCGCCTATTAGATCAAGCGATGTAAACAGAACTTAAGAAAGTCTCCCCCTACGAGACGTCAGGAGCACTGATTTACGTATTTCAGTCCCCATTTCCGGTGCCCCTCATGGTGTTCAGAAACAAACCAAATTAGCCACTTGCCTCTTGTCAAGGAAAGAGGACCTATTTGCAAGTTTGGAACATCTCAACACTCAGCTTCAGTAAAATTGTTTCACAGGACCTTATTACAGACGTGATGGGGGTCACGTAGCACTATCTGCAAAAGCTGAGTGATGACATAAAACACAGAATACTTTGCAACATGGAGCAGGAAAATTTCAAAGATCAGCCCTACCGAACCATATATATATTAGGGTTTTTTATTTTTAATACGAGCATTTAAAATGCTATCCTGAAAAAGTTATCAGGAAACATAATGCATGATGATGATCACACATTAATTCTCAATGCTACACCACTTCTGTACGTACTAAATTTCACAGTCGTCTTGTTATCTTCCTCCTGTGACTACACTAGCACTCCAGGAATGGAAAGCCAAGGACAGTGACTCAGACCTCTGTGGTTCCTAGCAAAGGGCCCTAACTGCTGAATGTCTTTAGAACATAATTGTGGGGCTTTCCACTAAGAAGATTCAACTGCTGGCATACAGCTGCATTCTCAGTATTGCATGAACAGCAGCTTTTTAGTATTTAAATCAGTACATAAGTATTTCACATGGAACTTAGCCTAAAATAAGCCACCCACCCGGTTACTACAATGTTACAACAGTCTGTCTGCTTGTCTTAATTCACAGGCAACTATAATGCTATTTGTGTGATATACTATTTTGTAAGGCCTCCCCGAAGAACCCTGAGAGATCAATAGACCTTAAATAAGTAATTAGAAGAGCTGGAATCCTTTAGGTCATCCAATAGCAAGTGGAATAAATAAAAAGTCATAACTGCGTGAACACCTGCATTTAATAGAATTTTTACACTTATTTATTGAGTTAAATGATAGAAAGGCTGCACACCAAAGCATAAGAGGCAGAACTGCTGAATAGCATCTGTAATAGGAAAGCAAAATAGGATAACACTACATACCTGCATTCAAGTTATTTGGTGGGCTAATAAGAAAAAAAAAAAAAAAAAAAGAGAAAGAAACAAGATACATCAACAGTCTTCAACTTCCCACTCCTAACACTCATAGATGTGTTACACTAACCATAAGAAAACGTATGTAAAACATACTCTCCTGAAAACACAGGCAGATTTCTGTTCAAATGCCCCAGCTTTAATCTATGTTGTCACATCCACCATACTCCAGTACGGTATCCTGTCACATCCTGAGTAGGCACCTTTACCCTGCCTTACCCCATTATAAAGACCACTCATTTGTTGCCTTACTTTAAAATCCTTTACCATCTCCCCTCAAGGAGGCCTTCAACCTGCAGCTCCTTTGGTCTTGGCAGGGAGATCAGTCCTCTAAATTTTCAAACATTTCGTTCATTCATTTCTAGACTCCTGCTGATCCCTATATACTACAGAATGGCTTCACCCTCCACATATGTATAGGCTCCTGCTCCCTCAAAACAGATTATGAGAATAGAGTTTGCTACCTTCCTTACCATATTTGGTTGAAAGACTCTGTGAATTATAGCTGATTACAGTCTTCTGAAACTACCAACCTAATTGGACCATTTTGGACTTGCACTTGGGCAAGTAAACGCTGGGAGATTCTTTCCTGGTGCATGGCTGTCACAAGGATATCTATTCTACCAAACACTTGGGTTGTCCAGGGGACCATCTTTACAGACTGAGCTCAACTTTCCCTTAAAGGGGAGATCTCATGTACTTCAAAATTGATAGTCAGCATTGCAGTCTACACACTTCATATGACACAGACATCCAAATCTTTCACAGTGTTTCAGCAGCACACATGACTCATTTGCTAGTCACAGCTTACTCAAATCTCCAGCTGTTCTTGGCATATCAAAGTTTATGAAATTTTGAGGTACATGCCTAACATATGCAATATGACCTGTCTCTGTTGCAGATCTATTTGCCACTCATCACTTTCTATCACAAAACCAGTCAGTTAAGCAGCAGCATGCTAGGTACATGGAGTAAAGAGTCTCCAATATTGAAAGGTTACTTCTAGTTTATGCAACACAAAGAACACAGCACATTATCAGAGAAGAGACAAAACAGATTTCAAGGAGTAAGCCTTCTACTGCAATTCTGGTTAGAGGGACACGCCAATACCTGTCTGTCAGATCTAGGTTTTAGTGTACTGGACCATATCTGTTTGCTCTAGAACTTCAACTACTTCAAGATGAATAGACATCAGAATTGCAAACTGCTCTGACCCCATGTTGCGATACTGGATTCAGGAAACACACCAGCTCCAACAAGTCAATATTTTATTCCAAGGGTACAGCTTGCGAATGTTTTCCAAATGAGATTCAATTATGGCTGCAGTCTCACAAAATTTTTAATGAAGTTATAAAACTACTTCATTATAACAAAAATTCTCATTATAGCAAGATTTTTAGGCCAGATTTCTGACCACAGTTCAAAGCATTTTATTTCTTTCTAACAATTACTATTATTCCTAAGAGTTCTCCACTTTCTGTTGATGAAAATGAATCCTGCTAAAGCTTTTTTAAAATTATTATGACTGTACTGCCAGCTGCACTCAGACAAACTCTGATTCAAGTTCTAGGCTCAGGGTCATTGATAGACAGCTATTGTTTCCATCAAAAAAATACAGATCGCCATAGACAAAAAGTGATATGGGAAGGAGAAAACATGCAGTTAAAAAACCAAAGAGAAAAAAACCCCACCAAACACTGAAAACAAAAACTTTTTGTACCAGAAACAGATTGAAAACAGAAAAAAAATCAGCATTTAGGAATGAAAAAGCCTATTCATTGTTGATGTTAAATACAACACCCGCAGAGATGGAAGCTGGGTTTATTTTTGATAGCAGCATAAACATTAAAGATAAGCCAAAAGCATTTAAAAAATACGGGTGAAGTACAAAGGCTCATGTGATGAGAGATATTTTGCTTTTAATCTTGACCTGGAAAACCTCTTGTATGACAGAGCCTCTTTTCAGTGGAGTCACAGTCCTGCCTAGTTACTCTGCCTATTAGTGATAAAAAGGCCACCCAAGTTGTTTCTACTTTGGAATAATGGCAGGTTTTCAACCCTAAACTTCAAAGGAAAAGGGGAAAAAAAAAAAAAAAGCCCTAATATATCTAAGGACCTGCACTAAACTCCTGTCTTCCCTTATGTGTCCAATCACACTCTTCCCTAAAACAATAACCCTTACAACTGTATGATCATTTTTCTAGAAAGGACATACTTACTCCCCCAGATATTTATCTACTTGCCACTAATATATATGAAAATACTTACCTCATACTGATATGAGATAAACATGCACCATATCCTACCCACACAATGGAAAAACCAGCTGATTTCCTGATTGGTTCATCATGTCTACAGCCCCAGTAATATGTAAGTGCTAACCACATCAACCACAAGCATTGTGACAGGGTTAAGCGATCACAGGATCAAATCTCAAACATGTATTAAAAAGTATTAAGACTGAAAACAGTGGACACCTCTGCGAAGTTCAGTTCTGCTTTGGATGTCTGTCCATACAGCCCAGGCTTCTCTAGGCAGGAGAGCTGCAGACCAACGGTCAATCTTTGGAACTTTATGCCATTGAATTGCAATGAAAAACTCACTGTGTAAGACGCTGCCAACCTCACGTGCACAGCTACAACATGACTGTAGAACCTACTTTCTGCCACCCTTCCTTGCACAGACCATACAGGCAGAGATGCCCTGTAACCAGCTGCAGTCCCTCATTCCCACGTGCACAACAGGTAAAAGCACTTCCATTCACAAGAAAACAATAATGTTAAAGTTCAGGTGATATTATCAACACCCCATTTCCCAAAGGAGAGATGTTAAGGATCAGGAGACACCAGCTGACCATTTAGGGCCCCACCTTTACTAGAAATTTTAATTAAATGCTATTTGGAGGTTGGCAATATTCTTTGTTTCCAGGCCTTCCTATTGCATAAGAAATGCTCTGTTGGGTCAGATCAATGCTCCTGTGCAGCCTGGTATTTGTGTCTCTCAAAGCAGCAACAGCAGATATCGCTTTGAGAAAGCCTGTGAGCCTGGCCACTTCCCATGGTCTGTTCTCGCTGTTTTTCCCCAGGGTCCGCAACTGCCGTATTAGTGATGTTAGAGGGTATGAAGTCAGTAACTACCACTTCATCTCACTTCCCTTTCTGCAAGGACTGACATCGTACCATCAACAAGAGTTTGTCAGATTCCACCAATCTGCAGAAACACTTTGAGACAGGAATTAAAATTACTTTTTTTTTTTGTTTGTCTCTGCATGCTGACAGGAGTGATCGTGTGCCCTCTCCTACATCAGTGATGAGCAATATGGCAGCAGTCCTTTGAAAGAGTTCATTCTCTTTCCCATTTGGGTGATGCAATCCGTATTTTGAAAAACAAAACAAAACAACATTAAATTAACTACAAAGTTTTAATTTCTCAGGAAACACTCCTGGGACATATGCGACAGTGAAATAATCTCAGTAGAAAACAAGTCTGCACATGCACACGCACATTTTAAAGAAGCCTGTTTACTGCTCTGAGTTTTGTCATGGCCACTAGTAGAAAAGTTTTAATTATACATTTAGCAGTTGCCAGATGGGGGTGAGAATACAACTAGTGGACTGAAGACAGCACAGTCTACTAACCAATGTAGATGTTAGGATGGCCGAGGCTAGCTATGTTGCACTGTGTCCTAAACAGCACCTATAAGACTAAAGCAATTCTGTTTACAAATGGTTCTGGAAGCTGCTGATTTGCAGGTTCACTACAGACAACTTCCCTTGGGCTGGATCCAGCCATACAAAGAAAGTAAGGGATGCTGTGAGAGGGTCATACCAAAGGGACTGTGATGCTGAGTACCAGTACAGGGTATAGCAATCCACTTGCCAGTTTAAGGAACACTCTGTACGACGACACTCAGCAAAGCTAAGACACATCAAACAAAAATGTGAAATCAGAAGATTAACAAGTAGGGGAGCACATATTGGGATATGCACTCATTTTTTTTTTTAACCTAGACCTTTGTTGGTTTTAATAATTGATATAAAGTAGCAAATGACTCACTAATTGCACTTCTAAATTGTAACCCAACCTGGAATCAATCACACATGGCATAACTTCTGTTCTTATTTGAAGCTAAATCCACCACAGTGCATCCAGTAGCCTCTCTAATAATTGCATTAGTCATAACCTGAAAGTATTTCCCACTTACTTGGTTCCAGTTTTGCTTGCTTTTCAAGCTGATCCTCATCCCTAGTGCTAAAAAGACCTCTGAAATGTTACCCCACAGAGCCTGCTCGGGGACTTGAAGAGCACTGTGGTACATTTCATGGTGTGATTCCTCCTCTTTCAGTTTCTCATTTTCCTCCAGTACCATTTTATCTCCTTTGCTCCAGTCCAAAGACAAACACGTATCATTCAGGACTGCACCAGGTATTAGCAAGTATTCTGTAAAAGTCTTAGTAATGAGTTAGGTACACAAAGAACTGCCAGATTTATGCATGTCATCACTTGTTTTGCAGCACAGATTCTAGATTTTTAAGTACCCTCTACACTGGGTAGTCATCTGCTTGATTCTCTCCCTTTTATGTCTAAGAGATACTTTCTTTAAAAAAAAAGAATACAGATCTTATAAGTATTTTTCAGAATAAAACTCTTTGCTACAACATGCCACAGATTAACCATCTAGTAGCTGTAGGCCTAAGACAAAATGAAATGAACAAAACAACAAAAGCTGGGATCAAGTATACACAAAACAAGGTAAATTCTGACACCTAGGAACAACACAGGATGCTCCAGGAACAGTGAGATGGCATTTGAGAACTACCAAACATTAACTCAGTTAATCAACTTTTGCAGGATCCTCACTAGGAAACAGACACATTAGGGCCCACGCTAAAGTAAAACTCAAGAACACTCACACTCCTAGCCATGTGGCGAGAACCCAGGCTTAAGTCCTCTAAGTCCCAGCATAAGCAGGGTGTAAGGAGAGTTGCTTGGTTAAGACTTGGATATGCTCTCAGAAGATCAATACCCACACAGTTACACCTACCACAAGCAATGCTTGTCTACCCTAGCAAAGAGTATTCTAGTACTGATATAATCTCACGTTTCTTTTCCCTCACTGCAAATCTTCTGCCCACATCCTGCAGAGAAACAGATTCAATTAAAATCTGCCGAGTTTTCACTTTTGATTTCCAGTCCTGCACCCCCAGACCACTTCCAGCAATTCACTACTCAGATATCTAGCCTTTGATTTTAACACAGACTCGCAGAAATATATTTATTGACCATGGGCTTTAATACCTGCACAGTCGCTTTGAAAAGATAGGGGATTTTTTTAAAAACATTTACCCTTTCTGAACGCAGTTTTAATCCGCTCAACATCTATTTTTATGCTGATTATATTAGAATCCTTTAACTTTCACCTTCTGTTCTCTTATGTTGTTGGGATTTTTTGTAGAAGCCAGATGATATCAGGAATTTCCACTTTGTTTTCTGTATCCTTTGGCATTCTAACTCCCTTCTTTTCTCATGACTTCTCTGCACACAGGCAAATATAGCAAGACAGAAGAGTGGCTCTGGGCACTGTTTTATGTTGTACGGAATTGTTTCCAACTCCATTCTTGTCATTAAAGATGAGCTGCTTTTTCAAACTTCAAGAATTTCTTCAAAACACTTCATATTTGCAAGTCATCTTCTTAGCTTATCACCTTTCTAAATCCAAGCCTCCAGTGTGGAAAGTATTCAAACATTACCAAACTTCAAAGCATGCAAACAGCCACATTAACTGTGTGATTAATCCCACTGAAATTAAAAGTTAAGCACATGCAATTATTTCTTTTTATAGATTAAAAAGATGTAAAGTCAAACAAGTTCCTTTTCAAATTCTCCAATTTTTTGGATTTTTTAAGTTCTTATGAAGCTTATGAGACTAATTTCACATGTAAAGATAGTTTTTTTTCTATGAAGATTTTAAAAAATACATGCCTTATACAGAGTTATTTTTTTCCAATTCAAAGTCTGTCCTCAGACATTTTTGCGCAAATCCCATTAACTTTAGTACATGTCTAAAGGCAGAATTTGAAACGTGTAAAGAACTGGGTCACTGGACAATGATAAGTCTCAAAGAGAGATTTCTTTTCTGAGTTACAAAAAGAGAAAAATACCTCGTCCCTCAGGCACTATGTGAACATTCCCATTTGTCTGTAAACAATACCAAACACTTGAAATTTGATAGGTTACATTTCAACCTTGCTCACTTAGGATTTTTTCCTTTACTACAGCTAATAGCCATTTAGTCTTTAATGCAGTATTTGTAGCTGATGCTAGATCATCCAAGTACACCATCCCATGGGGCTGCCTCACTGCAGATGTCAGTGCCTGGTTCACTCCAAACTTAAAACCAGTAGCTATCAACAATTTTTTGTAATGGGTCCCTCTGTTTTTCTGGGGGTTTTGGTCCCCAGGAAAACTGCTTTCACATGCTGGTCATATATACTAGCTCCTAACTTGCCTCTATTTTTTATTTAATACTGGTAATAAAATTTCTTCATCACATTTAGAGAATACGGCATAATCATGGGTGAGATCTACAAGAAGGAAAATCAGTCCAGGAACAGAGGGGTAGGTTTGGGTTTTTTGGTTTTTTTGAGGGTTTTTTTTGGTGTGTTTTTTTTTTTTTTTTAAAAAAAACTAATTCTACATTTATTGTGTCAGTAATCAGTGAAATAATAGCCTTAGAAGACTTCAGTCACTATGACTGTTCCTGCATTAACATCTCAGATCTGCGTACTGTTATCATATAATTAATTTTATTCCATTATATACACTCCTCACAGCACAAAACCTATATAGTACTTAAAACCTAATCCGGCCAGTAGGAGATACAGAGTCAGGACAAGCCACTATGCAGTATTCAGAAGTTAATTATGAGTTCCCTTTCCGCATTCACTTTTCCTAGAAAGTTAAGATTTGCCAGAATCATTTAGATCGTCAACCTCTTTAAAAAAAAAATATTATCCAAGTTACAGCTAATGACAATACTTTGTATTTTCAAAGATAATATCATGCTTTAGATTTGCTTCTGCTCACACTGTGAGGACAGCCTACTGAAATGAGCACAAGGCTTGGAATTCTGACCCAGGCTATGCTACTTGTTCTATGTGTTACCTCCAGCAAAGTGTTTCACTTAACTTAGTCTCTGCACCTCTACAGCCTTTGTGATTCCCTCAGTTGTCTAGGGGATGCTGGTAACATTCAAGAATATATGACAATGTCTGAAATATTTCTATGAAAAGATCTGCAGGAAACACACATTATTTCTGTCATAGTGTGGTGGTGCACACAAGGATATACATTTAAAAAAAAAAAAAAATCTTTCTATGCCAGTATTTTGTCCCAAGAAAGAGTATAATTATTGTTAATTACTTTAATTCTCATCAAGGTAACTCTTAATTCCAGATTGCTTTTCGCACAATTCAAGTCCCCATCTCTTACTGAGTATACTTAGAGATATAAATTCAATTTTCTTCCTTTTTATTCCATGAAGCCTAAAGACAGATTTTAACTTTTCTTCCAAACCTCAGATATTCTTTTCCCTGTTAAATTTATATCCTTGTACTGCCACGCCAAAGCTCTTCCAATCCCCTGTATTCTAAATTAATCCATCAATCCCCTTTCCTCTGTGTTTTTGCCCTTGGCAAATCATTAGCCCAAGGGAGAACTCAACAGAAAAAAAATCAAGATTTCACTCAGACCACAGATGAAAATATCTCTCTTCTGCCTCTGCAAAAGCTTCACTATCTGAGATGCCATCTCTTGCAGATTTTTCTCTCTTTACATCTCCAGCTTCACTGCACAGTCACTAATTTTCACAGTTGCCCCTTCCCATTCCACTATCTCCTCCAGCAGCCTTCCTCTGGGAAGTATTTGTACTGTGTCTCTATTTGCTGTAATTAATTTCCAACAAAAATGCTCTCACACTAAGTCCTTGGACCAGTCCTTGATTTTCTATCTAGCTATTATCTTATTGCCCCTTCTCAAGGCCTACACTAATATTTTAAGGCCACACAGGAGATTTAGCTAAACTTATTCATTGCTTTGAAACCTCTCGATTCCAGACTTGAAAGCTGTAATTGAGATTCCTCAGATTTGTTTCTCTTTTCAATCCTTAAACATTACGAGATAAAAGTCTGTTACAAAAGTAGATCTACGTCTGACTGTTCAGAACTAAGGTGACACTTTAGACGCAGGCCTGTAAAGAAGTATAGAAAATGTAAGTTTAATTTGAACAAGCGGGACCTCTCACTACATGTAAAGTTACTAATGCACACGTGTTTTCTACTTCCACTCTAATGCCGCAAATCACTCTTTTGAATGAAAGTTACTGTTCCACTTCAGCACTGCAAATCTCCTGATCCTACTGCCTTTTGCCAAAGTTCCCTCATAGGCTGCTTCAGCACAGCATGTTGTGTACTGATTATTTTGGCAGAGAGCTCCCCAGTCAACTGTCTTTCATCTTTACAGCTTATATAAAATTAGTTTTGAAAAGTATAAAAAGTGATATTAAATACAATTGCCATGGACTTATATGTTGAAAGCTGAGTTTGAAAAGGCCTAGAAAACCTGGCAGAAATTTTGCAGCACTCACATGATGATACCGTCCATTTGAATGCTGAATCAAAACCACAGAGGTTCTATGGAACGCACATCCAAAGAAAAAACCCACCAGACTCAACGCTCCCTCCTCGTACCTAAAGGTTTTGGCATTCTTAGCACTTCTCTGAAGAGTCTGATGAACAGTACTTGGAGCTCTCTCTTCAACTTCACTGTACTGCTACAACAGTCAGGTGTCTGGAATTAGGAAGAATTATCACAGGGCAGCTGAAAGCTAACTTGAACCCATTTGTCTTGACTTCTGGAAGAGAAAGATGGAGATCACTGAACAGTGCATTCCTTGTGAAGCCCAACCTGCCTAAACACACCACAAAGCTGCCTTGATTTTAACGTTCTCAGACAACCACTGAGGATTCCATACGGAGAACAATTACTCACAAGGAAACACTACTTCTCAGCTCAATTTAGGAAACTGCTCTCTTTCTGCACTGCTTTGGATTTTGCATTGGGATATAAAATCCATCAAGGACCTGCACCGCCTGGGTAAGGGGTGCCATCGCCCCCTCCCCTCAGCCTTGCCCCATCTCTCCCTCTGGCCCGCGGGCCGCACTCCAGGCCCGGCACCCAGGTCCTGTACCCAGGTCCTGTCAGCGCCCGCCAGCCCAGCACCCCCTCGCCCCTTCAGCCGGCGGGGACGGGTCTGCCTGCGCTGCGTACACC
>NW_009603097.1:0-3804 GCF_000690535.1 Cariama cristata | reverse complement strand
TGCCCTACAGATCTTGAACTCCACCATTTTGCAGTCACTGTAGCCAAGGCTGCCATGAGCCTCACATTCCCCACCAGCCCCTCCTTGTCCGTGAGAACAAGGTCCAGCATAGCACCTGTTCTCGTTGGCTCCTCTATCACTTGGAGAAGGAAGTTATCATCAATGCATTCCAGGAACCTCCTGGATTTCTTATGCCCCATTGTGCTCTCTCTCCAACAGATACTGGGATGGCTGAAGTCCTCCATGAGGACCAGGGCTTGTGAACATGAGGCTGTTCCTATCTGTCTGTAGAAGACCTCATCCACTCAGTCTTCCTGGATGGGCAGCCTGTAGCAGACCCGCACTATAATGTCACCTGTCCCTGCCCTCCCTTTACTCCTGACCCATAAGCTCTGTCAGCTCCCCCATCCATCCCCAGACGGAGCTCCATGCACTCCAGATGGTCACTGACATGAAGGGTGATATCCCTGCCTGTCCTTCCGAAAGAGCCAATATCCTTCCATTGCTAATTCCTTCTGGCATTCTTCTGTGATGATAATTAGTAGCAGTGTACAGGAGATGACACAAGCCTTCCAAATCAGAAGAGAAGGAGCTCCATATGACAAATATTTATTCTCAAGTTATTTTTGATTATATAAAAGAATAATTCAGTTAACTTTTAGAATGAATTATAGCTGACTAACCTGGGAGCATACCCCAGGTTACAATGGCTCTGGTCTGCAGAAGCACTGCAGAAATTGCAAACAACATACATAACAGAACAGAAATAACAGAAATCCCTAATAAAACACTTCCAAACTATTTACTCAACCTGTTCAACTCAGATAAATGAAACATTTCTCCAAACTGGTAGAATAGTTAAAGGTGGCTCTACACTGGACACAGCAAGTCAGCAAAATAGTTCTGAGAGGGAACATCCTATAAAAAGGTATTTTTCCCTCCCATCAGTTCCATCTTTGGAACCACAGTACATGCTAGAAAAATTACAATAATTTTTTTGCGTTTCCTAGTCAATAAATATAATCAACTAATGCAACAGAATGAAACAAACAACATAACAGGTAGCAAACAGTTTGCAGACTGTTTAAATACTCTTTTAGAATAATTTATACTTTTTAAAAAAGTGAAATATATCCCAACACTATTTCTTTTTTTTCCACCAAAGGTGCCACTCAAATATTAACACTAGTACAGAGCAACAATACTAGTTTCTTGTCACCTCTAAAAGAAGCAAATTTTTTTTTTCTGGGAACAGTGGAAACATTGTCAGTAGGTTGAAAAAATATAACACTTTCTAGATAGACAAATGCTGGAACTTCTTATTTTTGCGTTGAACACTCCAGTATCAGCAGAGTTCATGTGTTATCAGTAACTGTAGGAAACAACTTTTATAGTATTTCTTTTTTGTTAATACCAATTTTTTCCCCAAAATCGGAATTTCACTGCACAGATGTTATTTGTGTTGAAGTCCTTTTTTCTTTAAAATCAAGAAATGGGACTGTACCTGTTTCCAGGGTTCACTGAAGAAAGAAATATTATGTGATCTTAATATCTGAAGCTGTAGGCTAGGTTTTGCTGCTACTCTGAACATGTGAGTTTCTTATACCTGATACCAAAATAACCACTAGTCTTGCATACAGTAATTCTTGGAAGGAGTGAAAGCAAAAGGATTTTCAAAGAGTGAAAAAGATTTCAGGCTAAAGATATTACCAAAATAATGTTCTACTATATAAAGACGACTACACAACAGACAAGGCATGGGTTAGCAGACTGGTGAGTCCATCAACAATGAAGAGTAAATGCCTTGCCCACTACATTGATCTCTACTGGACAACAATATATACTGTCTTGAGCTGTACAACAACTTACCTTCTTCCAAAAGGTGGTTTTATGTAATGTTGTAACAGTTATTCTACAACAGAATTAAAATAACTGCATGAATTCTCTATAGCATGTTCCAGATTATTCTGCCCTTTTTTGAAATATTACCGTTAATTCAGTTGGGGTCACAACTGTGACAAATATACTAAAATCATATAACACACTGACTCATTAATATATGTAATTTGAAGAAACACGATCATCCTAAGAAGAATCTAGGTTATGAACTGTCTGTCATCTTTTCTATACCAACAGTCTAACAATAGTTGAATTTAACTCCTCTCCTAATGCAATGTAAAAATGCACACACTTTTTTCTAGTAAGGACTACACAATTTCTCCGTAAATAAAAAAACCTCTTCTTATTCTAGTGCAAGCAAACTATAAAATATGGCACTTTTCTGAAGACTGATTATTTCTGGTGACTTATTTCAAAGTGCATCTTTCCGAGTAAGCTCTGAATGTGTTTGCTTGATTAAACTGTGACCTCTATTTTTCAGTGAAATCCAAATTTCAAGAGTACAGATTTACTCACTCTTTACCTAAATCAGTTATAAGTATGGGCTCTTGCAAAGGAATGTCTGGTACTGGAACACTTGTCTTTCCTACTCGAACTTTTGCAGGTTTTCGTTGATGTCGCAGCTTTCTTAGTTCAGTATGTTTAAAATGTGAAGCAATATGAGTTTTCCGGTGGCCCGATGTTCTAAACTTTTTGTCACAGTGAGGACAAGCAAAAGGCCTAACACCTGCAAAAGATTTAAAAAAAAAAATTAGTCTGTAATTTTACTTCTGCCACCCTAGAAATGTAGCTTTGGAATACAGATTCTCTTTTCTGTATTTTCTTTTTTGGTTTCTATCAGGGTGCTTATTGTTAAATAGGTTTTCAAAACAGATACATAAAATCCAACCAAAAGTAAACAGGAAATTGCAGAACTACTAACTGGTTGTAAAACATCACTTTAAGGCCAGTTTGTTATCAGGAAACTGTATCATGCAAAATAGGTTTTCAAAACAGATACATAAAATCCAACCAAAAGTAAACAGGAAATTGCAGAACTACTAACTGGTTATAAAACATCACTTTAAGCAAGTTTGTTATCAGGAAACTGGACCATGCAAAAGTGACAGCAATTTTCAAAGGATTCCAGAAGCTATCCTAACAATTGAAGATAGCAGGTCAAATGTCCTTCCAAAACAAACTCCTAAAAAACTGTGAGAAGAAAGAATCAGTAAACACATAGACAAACGATACATAGTAGGATAAAATAGAGGAACAGCGATTCAACAAAGTTTAAAGAAATTCTAGACTGGTCTCTAAAAAAATAGAGGAACAGCGATTCAACAAAGTTTAGAGAAATTCTAGATTGGTCTCTAAAAGTGTCAACACTGTTTGATGGCAGTCAAAAAAGCATGCCAACAGGAATTATTAAAGAGAGACTTTTGCAATGCAAAATCCAGTAGAAGTCTCTCCTTGGAAATGATACTGAACTTAGAATCATAGAATCATTATGGTTGGAAGAGACCTCAAAGATCATCAAGTCCAACCGTCTACCCAATGCCACCATGCCCACTAAACCATGTCTCGAAGCTCCACATCTAAACGTTTTTTGAACACCTCCAGGGATGGTGACTCCACCACCTCCCTGGGGAGCCCGTTCCAATGCCTAACAACTCTTACAGTGAAGAAGTTCTTCCTAATATCCAGCCTGAACCTCCCCTGCTGCAACTTGAGACCATTTCCTCTTGTCCTATCGCTAGTTACCAGGGGGAAGAGACCAAGCTCCACCTTGCTATAACCTCCTTTCAGGTCGTTGTAGAGGGTGATCAGGTCTCCCCTCAGTCTCCTCTTCTCCAGACTAAACAACCCCAGCTTCCTCAGCTACTCCTCATAAGCATTGTTCTCCAGGTCCTTCACCAGCTTTGT
>NW_009603096.1:54855-60186 GCF_000690535.1 Cariama cristata | reverse complement strand
CCGGCCCAGCCTTAAACGGTGACATTTGTACTAAGCATCCCTCAAAGATCCTTACGAGACAAGAACCCAATACAACCATTCCAAAGCAAATGTCTTACTTGCACAGTGAATGAATCAAACTTATAATGACTAAATGTTTTTGGATGGTGTTCCCTCCTTCCATGCTTAGCTGCTAGTACCTGCCTTCTGTTTAACAATGTCCCCTTCTCTGAATTTTAACACAATCTCCTGTACAAGTCTAAAAACTTTACCTTCTCATTTAGAACAATAAACTTCAAATGTTACATGTTTTAGTACATATTCATAATGCAAGTGGCATACTTTTTGTTTATCTAAAAATGAAGAGAGGGTTCACTTGGGAGGTTAGTGTATTTATGGGAGAAACCTGCCATACACCATAGGTTACTTAAAGTACCTTAGGAAGGCTTAACAAGGACAAATAGCTCAAAGAGGAAACTGGTTAAATGTAAATATGTGTGGTTTAATTCTAATTTAACAGTAAGAGTAATCAATCATTAGAATAAACTGCCAGGTGCTATGGTGTCATCTCCATCACCCCCTGTTTTCAGATCAAGACTATGGATGGTTTTATAAATCAGATAAAAACTTTTGGTGTCTGTAGAGGATTAAATAAAATTAAACAACTGGAGTTATAAAGGAGGGCAGACCAGGTGCTCTATATCTGTCCCCATAGTCCACAGAACTGTACATATAGTGTTCACCTGTGCTGACACTGAATGGAAGATTTGCTGTGAATTTTAATGTCAATATAGTTGAATTCAGTGTTTTAAGTTGAATTAGAATGAATGACAGTCCTCAACCAAATTAATTTTTTAATGTCATTAAAGCTGCAAATAAATTATGGAACTCTACCTGCATTAAGTCTGGTTTCCTTAAGCTTCAAACATATCAAAAATATTTTTTACAAATAATTTTTAAATTGAAAAAAAAATTAAAACTCATAAATAACCAATATATGTTTACACCATTGATAAAAATGATAAAAAGGTGGGGGGGGATATATTTTAAACCAAAACTCCATTTTACACATATCAAAGTCAAGGTAATGCCCCTACAACAGTGACTTTCATTATTTCTTCATAGAAATCTAAAAGTCTCAAGGAGGAGAAACAGAGAATCACAATAGCATAATTTAAAATATCAGAATTTTAGAGAATCAGAATAGCATAATGCCAATGTTCTGACAATTGAGTTGTTTAAATATCTTTTGATAAAGACAGGATCGAATCTGAGTTTCTCAAACCCTGCACAAGACCTCAAATCAGTTCTTATCATGAAAAATGTTTTGTAACTCATTTTTTGAGAGTTATGGTCCTAGAAAAAGGTCTAGCAATTACAGATAAAAATATTCAGTGACCTCTTTATTCTAGTTTTAAACTGCTTGAAATGAGTTTTGACAAATGCACTACCAAGTTATTTAAAAATCAGTCACTTAAGTTATTGTGTTCACCATAATAGTATCTAAGCAATTAATTCTAAAATAGAATACCACTGGAATACATAATACATTGCTATATTATAATGTAAAAGTAGTAGGCAATAATAAAATAGTTAAATGGATATATTAATTTTTAGAATCAAAAGAATAACTGTCTCTGAAATTTTATTTATGTTATAAACTCAAGTTACATTTCATTAGTAATAAATTTTCTTAGTCTATGGCTTATATATAGGACAATAAAATGATGCAGGGAAACTATCTTTGTGAAAGTTACTATGGGTAATAAATATAACTTGTCTGAGAAAATTTGAGTATAACTAGCTAAGATGAAAGACAATACCGCTGAAGGAACTTTTAGAGAAAAGCAAGACTGAAAGACTAGGTGATTTTTCAGTTAAACCAGAGGATCAGAATCCCAAGTGGACCGGGCATTGCTAATTGAAAAGACTCTGGAAAAGAGAGAATGGAAAGTTTTCTGGTCTAGAAGTCATGATCCATAGTGAAAGATAAAAGAAGCTCTTTCCATAAGAAGTGTAAGAGATAGCCCATTTAAGGTCTGTATCTGTCATGCAGGAAAGTTCTCTTTGATTGCAAATAGCTCTTTAATCTAGAAGATGAAAAGGTCCAAATGAACCCAGAGGTTGAAAGGCAGAAAAACTCAGACTACAAAGAAGATGCAGTTTTTAAACAATCAGTACAATTAACTATTAAAAACAAACCCTGCCATGAGCCATAAAGGATTCTATGTAATTTAAAAGCTTTCGAAAAATAGGCTATACCTCAAAAGTTTCATGTAAGAATTGTACGAGATGCTTCCTTTTGCTTCTAAAGGCTACAGACACGAATACATCTTAATTTTTTTTTCACTTTAATTTTTCAGTAATACAAAATTTTCCTGTAAAAATCCTCTTTTAAAAAGACCTACCTGATCAGGTTAATATTTTAGGAATGTCCTTTAAACCTTCATTATTCCATCCACTTGCAAATATAAAATGAAAATGTTTTTGAAGATCATTCACAAAGAGAGATTTAAGAACCTTGAGACAAAAAGGCTTTTTATTAATACAAATTTTAAAAGTTAACTGTGATAGTAAAAGGTGAATGGACAAACTTGTACATCAGTCAGGACAACTCATATTCAAAACTATGTTTAGATGCTAAAATGAGTGTTAAGGCCTCATTTATTACTAATATCCAGACATTTGTGGCACAACTGAAGTGCGAAAGATCAAATTTGGAATGGTTTTGGAAAGACATCGTCCCGAAATGTGGTCTATGGATGTGGGTCTTTGGAAACTGACCCAAAGTACTAGCAGGGGAAAATTGAGAAATCCAATTTCAATGTAGACTTTCTGCTCCAGTCCCCGGGAAGCTGGATTACTTGGTGGACAGTAATACCTAAAAGAACCAAGATTCTGAAAGCAAAGCTCCTTTCCTTTTGCATGCATAAATATGGACTGAAGTCTCAACATATATATGCCTTTAAAAAGAATAAATAAATTTTCTTGTTTGTGTCTCACTTGTAAAATAGGTATGTCCATACTTATCTACAGAAAGGCATTCACTTGTGTTTTTAAAATATTTAGGAATCTTCAGAATATTCTACACACGGATCAAATGAGTTAATTCCCTTTTAAAATTACCACTTCAGAGACAATATCTCATTACACACACACACACAAAAAAAGTCACTGTAATGCCACCATAATATCTTTAAGGGATATTTCTTAATCTTGTGCTGATATTGGAAAATCAGCCATACATAAAAGTGAACAGGCACACGTGTAATACCACCAATTAATAGAGAACATATTTTCCAAAAGGAGATTGTTACCAGCTCGTAATTCTTATGTGAATACAGACTTTATTGTTCTAAGCATGTATTACAACGCCTAAATTACAGACCAAAATATACTTTGATCTGGTATTTCTTTGAATGGTAGTGACTGTAATAAGCAATAATCTCTAATATGTTATTCATGCTGAGTGCCATTTGATTACATCCTTAAACTGTACAATGCTATACATTCGTGGTGTTTGCCACTACAGAACTGCACCCAACTTCATTTTAAATAGCACAGAGCAGAAAATTTGTCACAATGTAAAACTGTAGGCACCAATAATCTACTTGATACTTCGGGGTTTTTTTAAAAGGACTGCATTTACTAGGGAGATTGCTTTGATGCTAACAATAGAGAATCAGAACTCTCGTTCAATAACTTAAATTAAAGGGGCAATTAATTTAAACTTGTATTAGTTCACTGATCTCTAAAATAAATCATATTCTGTGAGCAGAGGAGAAGCTGGGAAAGTGCAGAAGAGAACTTGGAAAAAACTTTGGAGGACTCTGTACACATGGAAGTTTTATTACACCAGACTGTATTTTTTAATGTCTTCAGTAATACACTGGTTCAGATGAGAACAGTTCTCATAGACATCGTAGACATCAGCTTTACCTTGACTTTGTTAAGATCGAGACAAGGCTTCCAGGTCAATACAGAAGAGCAACAGGCATTAAGGTGCTCTGTTCTGCAGTGCCTGAGATGTTAGGAACTCAGCTCTGCCAGTAAAAATTGTAAGGCTGAGGGCTATGTTCAATGTGTCTTGTTAGGCTCCTTATTGTATTTTGCAAAAAGCAATGTTGAGATGGTTGAAGGGGAACCTCAGACTTACCAAGAATAAAAGCCAAAAGGAAGGACTTCACTGTCAGAAATGTGGACTTAAGGACTTGAAAGCTGCTATTAAACACCCCTCTGAAACTGGAACACGGAGCCTGCAGCCATATCTTGTCTTGGGATCTCTTTTTACTGATGTTGTCCGCCCTTTCATCCTGAAGGACTGCACAGCATAGGGGGTCACTGGTAAGGGGAAGTTCCTACTCAGAAAAAGTATTTGTCTAGAAACTTTTCTATTTGATGTTACTGCATTTAATTTCTTGCATCAATAAACGTGCCTCCACATCTTTCAGTCTTGTCATTTTAGTAGCAGTCAGTTCCAAACAGAATAATGGACACAAAAATGCTTCATTATGCTAAGTCATGACATGAGTCAGCAGGTAGTAGTATGCTAATACGATATTACCATTGATTTTCTAAGCTATTCCAGTACAATATATTTAGTACACACACAAATTTTGTCAATATATGCCAAATCAGCAACATTGCACCAATTTGATCAAGAAAAATGAACAAAATTATTGAATGAATAGAATATGCAATAGCAATATGCTTAGGCTTTTTAGAACTCAATGAAATGATTTCACAGTATCTTTCTGTGACCATACCACAGATCTCAATCACATACTTCTTCATAGCTTTTCTCTTCTTCCAACAGTTGATTAGCTTATACATGCACTCACATATCATTGCAGTTATAAGATAAAGAACATTCACATTCTGGAATTAGTTTGTTTAGCAAAATTGGCTTAAACTTAAAACTATTGCCAGAGACCTTTGGTGGCAGTCACCTAGGATTTCCCTGAAATATTCTCCTTTACTACTGCGGTGGGCTGACCTTGGCTGGCTGCCAGCTGTCCACCAAGCCGCTCTATCACTCCCGCTCCTCCACAGGACAGGGCAGAAAATATGACAAAAAGCTTGTGCTTTGAGATAAGGACATGCAGCTCACTTACCAGTTACTGTGATGGGCAAAACAGGCTCAACTTGGGGAAATTAATTTAATTTACTGGCAATTAATAAGAGAGAAGGGTAATGAGAAATAAGAGCAAATCTAAAACCACCTTCACCTCACTCCTCTCTTTTTCCTAGGCTCAACTTCACCTCCAACTTCTCTACCTTGTCCCTCCAAGCAGCAGAGGGGAACAGGGAATCAGAGTTGTGGTCAGTTCATAACATTCCATCTCTGCCACT
>NW_009603096.1:36146-54833 GCF_000690535.1 Cariama cristata | reverse complement strand
CAGTGTGAGGTCCTCCTGTGACTGTATCACAGGATACAGTCCTTCACAAACTTCTCCAACAGGGATCCTTCCCAGAGCCTCCAGTTCTTCACAAACTGCTCCAGCATGGGTCCTTTCCATGGAATGCGTTTCTTCAGGAAAGGACTGCTTCAGTGTGGGTCCCCCATGGGACACAGGTCCTGCCAGGAACCTGCTCCAGGGCAGGTTGTCCACAGACTGTAGCTTCCTTCAGGGCACATCCACCTGCTCTGACGTGGGGTCATCCATGGGCTGCAGTGTGTATATCTGCTCCATGGCATGGTCTTCTCCATGGGCTTCTCCATGGGTTGCAAGGGAATCTCTGCTCCTGTGCCTGGAGCACCTCCTCCCCCTCCTTCTTCACTGACCTTAGTGTGTGCTGAGTTGTTGCTCTCCCATATTCTCACTCCTCTCTCAGCTGCTGTTGCTTTTTATCATTTCTTAACTTTGTTATCCCAGAGGCGCTACCTCCGTGGCTGATGGGCTCATCCTTGACCAGCAGCAGGTCCATCTTGGAGCCAGCTGGAACAGGCTCTGTCCAACATGGGGGCAGTTTTTGGTGCCTTCTCTCAGAGGTCACTCCTGCAGCCCCGCCTCCCGCGCTCCCCCCCCCTCCATTACCAAAACCTTGCTGTGTAAACCCAATACAACTGCTTGTGAAAGCTAACACCCTAAAGCTTGTGTAACACACTCAGAGTACTGATTTCAACACAAAACTACATACATCAACATACAAGTGATGCCGTCCACTCAGATAGTGATTGAAGTCCTCAGCCTGGAGTAAAAAGGCTTTGGTTCCATGTTCTTCTCAGCCTGAGGAGACCCAGACATAACTAGTTCTCTCACCCCTTACAACTTCACGGTACTGTAAATATTCTCATCAAGGTGCTGCCTGAGCAGAGCAGTGTCCGGTCTGCTGTTGAAGTGTAAAACCAAGAAACAAACAGTGCAACAATTGCGGGCAGAAGAAAGGCCATGAAGTGCATAAGGGAACAAAAGAACTGTTACATTGAATTGAATCAAAGGACAAGCTAGCCCCATGGCCCATGGTATACACTTAGAGAAAGAGTATGAGAAATCAATCATGTACAAGGTGATTCTACATGTTGTCTTCCTGCTTACTCAACACCAGTACTGTCTGTTATCTCTTATCCAAGACTTTGCCCTGTTTTGGGGACATTCAGAACTTCTTCAGATAACCAGTTGCACAATTCAGCTATTTTTCATCTCTGTGAAAAATAAATTAGAAAAACCTAACACAAAAAACCTGCTCCCTGATATTTTAGTTGCATGGTTTCTAGTATTGTGTACTATGAAACATATCTCCTCCATGTTATTCCTAATTTCATAAATTTCAAGACTGAAGATTTCTAGTTTACCTTTGCAGCAGAAGCCGTTCTTTACCTCACATTATGGCTTTGGGGGGAAATTTCAAGACTGAAGATTTCTAGTTTACTTTTGCAGCAGAAGCCGTTCTTCACCTCACATTATCGCTTTGGGGGTTTTTTTTGACTACACTTTTGTTTGGTCTACTTTGTCGTTTTGGAGATAGGACAACAAAAACAAGGCACAGGGTTAATGATAGAGTCAGTGTCAGAGTCAGTGCATTTATTTAGCTCTTAACACTATAACACAATTCAAATTAAAAACAAACAAACAAACAAACAAAAAAAAACCAAAACAGTAATATTAGCTCAGAGCTAATTGTTACATAGGTAGACTTAGGCTTAATTTTCCCACACGCACTGAGAAACTTCCCAGAAAAGACAAAGGAGTCTATGGTTTAATTCCTGTTTCTAAGATTATCTTTTTGCCCAGTGACTGTTTAGTATAAACCACATTAAAATAAGAATGCAGAAAGCTGCCTTTCATCTAAAGAAGAGAGACTTCAAGATACACGTCCTTTTAAACTGTTACGTTCGGTTGTCTGAACAATATGCTGGCTATTGTGAATACCTCCTCAAAGTAATTAATCCTCTCCACACATTGTGTATACAAGTCAGGCGTCTCAGGAGATACAAGTCCAATTTTTTTCAGCTAAGGATAATAGGAATTGTCACACCTACATCTAACTGTGGTTCTTCCCCAAAGTCACACAAGAAGTAGCAGAGCAACAACTCAAATGCAGAATATCTCAGTGAACTAAACATGAGATTATACGGGAACGTGTAAAAAAAACAGTGCAAAATGCATCTCCAGTCAGGTAGCACAGAATTGAACTGCCTGGCACTTTTGGCCATTTGCTGATTTAGCAATTTATGAAGATAAACCCTATAGTAGAATTCATTAATTTCTATAATGTAAATTATTTCCTCAGAAGTGTGTTTCCCATAAGTGAGATGGTTTTGCTGTGGCCATGAATAAATCAACAATGAAATAATCTTTATAGGCAGTGCTAAAAAAAAACTGACTCAGGGGGGAAATCTGAACATAAATAACAGAGAAAAGTTTACAGAAAAAAACCCACACAAACTCATTAAAAATACATTTATATTATGGAAAAAAAGGACTATGTGAAAAAGCAATCCACCTAAGCCTAGCATTGCAGATCTGACATTCATTGTATTGATCAAAACCCTATTTTGTCAGGGAAATGTTTGATAATATTATTTTGACATAAATTCAGCAACCAACAGGACACAGAGAAATCTTTAAGGTCTAACATGCAGTTTTGAGGCTTTAATCAAGAAAAGAATGATGACCAACATTTTCTTGAGTGACTAATGATTTGAGCTATACTATTCCCTGTGTGCTTATCTAGAGACGCCCTGAAGGGAACCACTAGAGGAAAAGAAACAGTCAGCATTTTCTGAAAACTCTCTTTTCAAGGTGCTACAAAAGCGGCACCACAAATCAAGACACCTCAGCTCACTTTTCAAAATCTATCTGTGCATTCTGTATTTATATCTTTATGTGTACGATTGTATACAAGAAGACAAATAGATTGTGTCACTACTCGTTTGCCTTAAAGGAGCTTTCAAGGATGTGAGCATGTTTCTGTCAAGATTTAAAAAAAAAAAAAAAAAGGCAGCTAAAAGTATTTTTTTCTTCCTCAAAGATACTTAACTATGCAATTTCTGTTAATTATATCCAAAGAAGCTCTGGATCTCTGATGGCTCTCACGAATAGAGAACCGCTTCTTCAGGCTCCTGTGGTCACTCCACACCTGCTGCAGTTCAAAGATTTCAGCTATTGCACTTGTGCTCAGGGAAGTTGCTTGGACAAAGACCAGTAGATCTGATGTGCTGTTTGCCTTAGACAGCACTTCATTATTTGCAGCTCTTTCTTCCACAAATTGGTTTTATTTATTCTTTCAGTCAAAAAGGGCAATAACTAACATTATGTGCAAGCATTCTGGAGCAGAGTTCACCTGACAGTGATCATCAGCACCTTCTTCACCAACTACAGTCATACTATATACATTTTTGTTTATGTCTACCCAGACTTAAGTTTTTTCAGGGTAAGTAGTGTATTCTTACAGTATCTACAATGGTGGAACCTTAGTATCTGACCCTATAGCCTTTATCTACACCTATAGAAATAAAATATAAATAAATATAAAGGTATGTGGGGCAGGACTGACAGTACTCTATTATTACGACAGCCCAGCACTTCTTTTTATAAGACCTTGTTTTTAAAAGGTTATAATTGCCCTACATTTTAAGCGGCTGGCAAAGTCAAATTTGTTGGATTTATTTTGGCTTGCTTTCTTCTGCTTGCAGGGGTATTTCATGAAGGTTCAGAATCTTCTGGGATTTGCTCAAGCACCTGACACTACCTATTAACGACTGAACTATACATCGCTAGTGTCCCCATGGAACAGCTGAACTCAGAATCACTTCCCTTATAGTGGTTTCCCATTAGTCCTCTCCCTTGCCATTGCACAGCCTATCTACATGATGCTCTCTCAATGAACTGCAACATTTTAAGTGAGCATTGTCCATTTCTGTGCACTGAATAAGGGAGGAATCTCTATGAGAAAAGTATTATTGTTGTACAAGTATGAATAGAGAAAAGAAGGCATAATTAATTGACCTGGTAACCTTATTCCTGGAATCTCCTAACTTCTGAGAGCTTGATTTGTCAATCTTAGTACTATTTTTGCAGACTTTATGTGCAACTTATTTTATATATGTCTGATTCTGATTCAATACTACCTCAAATTACAAATTAAAGTGAGGTGGAGGGCAATCAACTGCCTATATTTCACCTGAATAAAACCACACTATTTTCCAATAATAGAAGCTGAGTACAAGATATGATTATGTTTTCACATCATGTATATGTGTACTGAGCATATTTGTCTTTGTAATACCTAAAGCAAAATAATGTGAGTTGAGAAAGATTTTTACGTTACTTATGGCTGTGAAAAAGTTCAGTTTATTTATGTTTGGTGTTAATTATGAAACAGTACATAGTCACATTACCTTTAATTAGCAGTATTCCTGCAGTCATCAAGTTTTTCAGTCATTACTTCATTTTTGCAGTAAAAATGACTGTTAAATGTGGTTTCTGATAGGTATACATTAAGGAAATATAAAGGGTGTGGGATACAAATCAATGAAATAAATATTTACAGAGGATTGAGGTCTGTAAATTATGTATCTTCCAAAAAACGTAACTTTCCTGTCAAACATCCTATTGATCTTCTTAGGCTCTTTAACTCTTCTTCCTCTCTGGTGAATATATTCTAATGAGAAACAGAATATTGCTAAGTTTCAGAGGTAACTGACCCCTCAGACTACAACCTTCATTGGTTTTGTATGGATATCATGGAGAGCTTGGAAACATGCAGAAAAGGTAGAATTGACAATATATCTCCTCTGGTTCTGAATACTTCAAGAGTAGCCAGTCTTACTGATCTTCCAATCCAACTAAAAAACTCATTGTATAACCAAGAGCCATGGGACACATAATACATGCTTTGGAGAAGGTGAGAAAGAAAGTTCTGGACAACATTTACAAATACAAAGACCTGCCCAAGGCTCTCACCATTACATTGCAGAATAAGTTTCAAATGGGTATACTTCTGGGGTACAGAGAGCTCTGATAATGTCAACTGTTCTTTTTGGCCCACTAATAAAAATAGAACATAAGAACAACGTCAATGGGTTGTGTCCTCAAATCTGGTAAATAGCATATACTTAGCAAAGAGGAAGAAGAAGAGTTTGTATTGTACTTCTTAAAATTCTCCCCACTTCCCTAGGAACAACTTCAACAAATTTAATTCCCACAGATTTACTAACACTCAAAGGCTTTCTCCTTCATGAACATGTGCAGTTTTCCCTAAAACCAACATAAATTTTTAGCACTCACAATATCTTTGGCAAGAAGTCAGGAAAGACTCTAGAAAAGAGAGTACGAAAAGTTTTGTGGCCTTGAAGTCATGATTCGTAGTGAAAGATAAAAGCTCTTGTACTGCTTGTACAAAGAACCGCCTCCTTCTGTTTGTGTTGAACTTGGCTTATTCAGTTCATTGAGCTTCCCCTTTTGTTAAAAGAGAAAATGAACAATCAATCCATAGCTATACTATTTTTGAAGTGTTTTTTGTCATTCATGATTCTGTAGCTGTCTACCACACCCTCTCCTTCAGTTATTTCTGCTCCTAGCTGAGTCCTGGATAATTTCATTGTTCTTTGTACATAGGTCATCTCATATCTCTCACCATCCTCACTCAAAACTTGATACACTCTTCTATATCCACAGAGGGTCTGCAGCTGGCAACATAATGAAGCTAGTCATGGGAAATATATTTAAGTGGCTGATAACCTATGTGTACCTCAAGAGCCATATCCTGGCAACATTTCCGATATGCTTTCTTTAGGCGGGAAGGTATAAATGGTGTTAACATCATCTAATTTTAGTATACCCCAATATCAGAAGCTCCTATTAGTAATAAATCAGCCCTCAATGTATCCTAATATTGGATAAAGCAATGCCAGAAAAATACTGTGACAAACTTTGGAGATAGGATTTCCTCTCCCCGTTACCATCTCCTTCTCCTTTGAAGTCTCATCACTAGCCTACAGCTCTGCTTCTTGAATTTCATGGTAGCCTGAAAAAACATTTGGAAAAGTCAGCTAAAACATTTGGAATAGAGCCTTGGACTGTATAAATTTGGAAGCTGGGTTTGCTCATTTTCAATTACTGTGAAATTTCCTTGTCTCTCATGACAAGTAGGACATGTCTGGGCAAATTCACATTTTCTAAGTGAGAAGTCTAGGCTCTCTACAGTCAACGGACACAGCTGCATATTTCCAAAGGGACAGTCACAGCATCTAGTTCAGGTAGTGATTATAGTCTACAAGATCTGCACAGTGCAGTTCTGCAAGGTGCCAAAAGCCATGCATGGGCACTTTGTGCTTCCATTCATGCTTTACTTTCTGCCAGTGAGATCCCCAAAGTGAATCAACAAATCCTTGTGATCAGTGATGTCTAAATATATCTATGTTATTCTTCATTTTAAGTTTGACTTGCTTAGCTTGTATTCTGAGCTGACAGAAAGTCAGACAGCCACATCAGCACAGTGCTAAGCCTGAGCTAAAAGACCTATTTAATATTGCTGTCATATTTACTACAGTTTTGTAGCTTCCACTTCAGAAAAGGTTGGTACCCAGCTTGCCTTCTGTGAGCCAGAGTGAAGTCACATTTGCTTGCCAAAGACAACATCAGCCTTCCCTAAAGTTGTTGCTCATTCTAATAACATCAACAAGAAACTCACCCCAGACCTGTTCACCAGCAGCTAACCTATATATCTATAGAAAAGCTGAGCACTGATTTGTATTCATTGCATCCCAAAGTGAGGAAAAAGTGGATAACAAGTTTGTAGCATCTTGTGCAAAGTCGTTTTTGGTGTTTTACTTCTTATTCTCTGACTTGACACTCTTCTTGTCCGCAGCCACTATGCAGTGCTCCCCGTGCTCTATCAGCACAGAGATTGGTATGAGCTGCTCTTTATGTCTCCTTGTAGAAGGAGCAGATCTAACTTCATTGGTCACATAAAGTTCCATGGGGACCATAGGAAAGGCAGAAATAAGTTCTTCAAATTCAGATGTATCTATGAAGTTATGAGCCCAGTAGAGACATAAACTGGGCAATAGCATGATTGTTTACCCATCACATGCCCCATAGCACATAAACTGCTCCTGGTCATGTTAATTAAACAATTCCAGTCCCCTAGGACTCTTTAGTACACTTTCAACCATTGAGACCATACATGCTCAGGAGCTCCAAAAAGTGTCACCTGTTTATCTGTAATGGGGCACTGACATTTATGTTTCCTTTTCTGAGAAAATCTCGGTCTAGTCAACATGTTATTCTCCAGCTCTGGAGTCATAAAAAAATCCATTTGCTTTAACTGTTACAAACTCCAGAATATGGGAGAGGAGGAAGTCCCCTCTAGGAGAGCAGCCTCTCTCCATGACAAGATTATAGATATCCCTTACTCATGGAATCTGTAGAGGTCCACCCTTCCCTTTGGAAATATGTAATTCAGAAGGTCATGACTCCTGGACAGAACTTTGATGGAACTCTAGACACGTACTGAAGAAAGAATATAATCCTCTTTCCACTTAGGCTCACACAACAAAAATGTGGTCCTTTTCAGGGCTCAGTAGTTAATTAATAGCAGAATATGTTTAAATACAGTAAGTTGTTGTACATGCTTTGGAATTCAATGAAACCTAATAAGCAAAATCAGGCTCTTTTATGTAAACTAATCACTTATGGTTAAGCTCTCTTTGTAACATCTTCACTGCATTATTCCACAGACAATAAATTGCTCCTTTCAGTGCAGGCAATATTTCTCAAGTCTCACGCAACATAAATCATATTTTCTTCTCAATCTGCCAGTTTTATTTTAAACAATTGTACTGAAGTGTGCACCACAATTCACATGCCATATATTACCTCCTATCAACAGCTGCTTTAACCACCATGATTCCTGCTTTCCAGTTTCGGTTTCATAGTTGTGTATCTTGTCAGCTGGGAAAACAAATACCTTGAAATCACTTCCACACCAAGAGCAGAAAAATATTACATTGATTAAGGCTGTCGGTAACACCTTGGGATTTTCGGTATGATTTTTATTGACACCACCAACGCAGTTGTTAATGATTTTGATAACTAATAATAGATCATATTTCCGAGGCCTAAGGAAATGTTTTTACACATTATTACATGGTGTTTACTTTGAAGTACTACAACTGCTGCTAGGAATAGCCTATTAGATACTGAATTGGTTTTATTGGTTTATGATGGAATATTCTTGTTTCTTATTTGCATTTACCAGTTGACTACAATTCTGTATAGTTTGATGTCAACCAGAACAAAATCCAGAAAATTAACTAGATTTACAGAAAAGAAGTTCCATTTAAGGACTTAGACTTTAGGAATGACTAGGGAAAAAAGTAAATAACTCCACCTCATAGTTGTTCAGAATTACATTTCAAAAGGCTGCAATTCCCTGTGACATGCATGAAAAAATGATTAAGTCCTCAAACCTAGAGAGCAACCATGCTCACAGTACAGTTATAGATGAGAAGTCAAGAACTCACTTTTCTTGAACTAACATTCTTCCAATAAAAAACGTTCTCCATGATGCAAAGAGGCAGTAGCTTAGCGGTTAATGCCGTAGGGAGGTTTCACTATCTCTGTGTGTGTTGTACGTGTGCTATCAGGCATAAGCAAGACTATGAGGTTGACAGATAGATAGATAGATAGATAGATAGGTTTTTTATTATTAAATCCATTTTGGGAAAAAATGGTCATTTATACAGGGTGCAATTTATCCTGTGGGCCAAATATTAGGCATCCAATTTGTTCATTTAAACCTGCTTTTGTCTCTGGATAGATACAGACATCTCTAGGAAGGCAATTCAAGGAATTACAGAACTGGTTTCTGTAAATGGAATTTACTGTATTTCTATTTGTTCCCATTGCTTCTTGTCCTTCCACTGGATACCTCTAAGAGGAGTATGGCTCCATCTTCTTTACTCTCTACTATCTGGTATTTATAAACACTGATAAGATCCTCCCTGAGCCTCCTTTCATCCAGGCTGAACAATCCCAGCTTTCTCAGTTTCTTGTGTGAAAAACACTCCAATCTCTTAATTGTCTTAATGGCCCTTTGTTGGACTCATCCAGCCTCCCTTGCATTGGGGTACCCCAAAAAGGACACAGCACCCCACAGATGAGCATAGGGGAAGGATCATGTCTCTATGCCTGCTGGTAACATTCTTCCTAACACAGGCCAGGGGACTTTTGGCTTTCTGTGCTGCAAGTGCACATTGCTATCTCATGGTAAGCTAGGAGTCCTCCAGGACCCTAAGGCCCTTCTCTACAAAGCTACTTTCCAGCTGGTCAGTCCCCATCCTGTCCTGGTGCATGGGGTTGACTCTCCCCAGGGGCAGAACTTGGCATTTCCCTTTGTTGAACACGATGAGGTTCCTGTCAGACCATTTCTCCAGTCTGTTGAGGACCTTCTGAATGGCAGCACAACCATCTGATATATTAACCACTCCTCCCAGTTTCATATGATTTATAAACTTTCTAGGGTACACTTCATCCTACCATCCAGGTCATCCAAGAACAGGCTAAACAGTACTGGTTCCAATGTTGCCCTCTGTGGCACACCACTAGTGACTGGCCTCTAGCCAAACTCTGTGCTGCTGTTCACAATCTTCCCCAAGTCAAATCAGTTTTGCCCATGACAATAATTGCTGAGCAATCTCCCTGTCCTTGTCCCAGCCCATGAGCTTTTCCTTTTTATTTTATCCCCCTATCGTGTTGAGGAGGGGGAGTGAGAGAGTGGATTGGTGAGCAACTGGCAGCCAGTCAAGGTTAAGCTACCATGTTGTCCCATATAAAAGTAGTACTAACTTTCTATTACGTGATGCTCCTGGTTTCACAATAGAGATTCACTTTCTTTCTGCCAATATTAAATCCCTGCTTTTCATGATATTGGTTCCTTGGAAAGTAAAGAAGGACTTGCAAATGAAAAATTACCTCCCTGAAGCAGTGAGAAAGACTGGAACCAATCTTATCATGTTTTTTTACATACTCTGTATAAAAGTAGACGTTTAAGGCAAAAAGTTTAAGGGACAGTCAGAGATTCTGTAGAGCAGGAGCCAGATGTTAGTCAGAAAGTTACTTCAGAGGACACTGAAAAGATGACTTTTAGTTGATTGTTGGAGCAACCAAGCAAATGGAATTTCCTGTATTTCCATTTGTACTTACTGCCTTTTTCAATCCATTGACTACCAGTGAGAAGAGCTTGGGTCCTTCTTCTTTACTGTCTCTCGTCGGGTTTTTATATACGTTGTTAAGATCTCCCCTGAGCCTTCTCCAAACTAAATAATCCCAGCTCACTCAGCCTTCTTTTGTATGGGAGCTGTTCCAATCCCTTAACCATCGTAGTGACCCTAATGATGTCAAGTAACCAGATAATAGCTTCTGGCTCTGTGCTGGACCAGACGCAAGCCTATGTGCAGTCACGTCTCTGGTCCAACCTGTTCCTCTCAACAGCAACAGAGGCAGCTCTGGAGTCAGCGCTGAGTATATGAGGAGCTATTTGACTGTCTGCAGAAGCGGTTTTTTAGCTCCATTAGAAGAAAAAGTGATAATTTTGGAAATGGTTTTTATGTTCAATAGTAATACAGTGCTATTTGGCATGGTGGGTTGACCCTGCCTGGCAGAGCATTGAACCCACTCAGTCACTTGTTCACTCTGCACCAGGGGAATGGGGGAGAGAATGGGAAGGAGAAAGGCAAGAAAAACTCATGGGTTGAGATAAAGACCATTTGATAAGCAAAGAGGAAGAAGAAAGAAAGAAAGAACAAAGCAAGTGATACAAAGGCAGTTGCTCGCCATCTCTCACAAGTAAACCGATGCCCAGACAGTCTCCATGCAATGACTACTTACTCAATCACCACCGCCCTCACGCTCCATTTTTATTGCTATTAAATGGCACAGAATATCTCCTTGGTAAGTTTGGATCAACTGCACTGGTTGTGTCCTCTCCCAGCTTCTTGAATACTCCCAATCTCCTAATTGGGGGAGCAGAGTGAGAAATAGAGAAGGCCTTGACACTGTGCAATAATTAAAATCCAGTACAGGGAGCCTGTGAATTTCGAACACAAGGCTCAAGAGCTCATAGGTTTTCAAGACATGCTAATGTCTCTGGCAACTCACCTGGAGGTCCTTTTCCCAGGAGGGAAATAAACAAATTCTCAATGCTTTCTAAAAAAGAGTTCCCTTGAAGGTACCTCAAATTTTATAGCAGAATTTCTCTTTCCTTCCAAGAATCCTTGAAAGAATATACTATCCAAGACGATTAGCTGCTTTCAAAAATCTGTCATTCACTTCATCCCCTAGATTCTTAGCTATGCTGACTAACTCAGGAAAGCCTGTAAAACCCTTCATATCAAAATAAAATAATTAAATTTATTGTTAATTAAATTCTTCCTTAGCAGACAACCATCAGAGGCTAATATCCCACATACATCTTACTTTGGCCTCATGCCGCTGTTCTGCACAAGATAAATTTCACCCATCAATGCAATTTTATCAATGACTCCTACTCTTAATAATCACATCAGGACTTTACAGAATTAAGCATATGAGCCAAAAAATAAAAGCATGAATGCCAGCTTGCCTGCAATGCTGAGCATGATACGATGCTGCACTGTTTTGTGGAGGACGCGGAGGAGCTTGGTCGTTAAAAGGCAATAATGGAAGAGTCCCCCAAAGAGTATATTTCGATACTCAAAGTATTGTAAAACTCCTAAAAGATTATTAAGTTTAGGTAAGAGGGCCATAATCCAGGAATTCACTTGTTAAATAACCAAGCTTGAGCATTCCATCAAGTCAAAGGCCTTAGAAAATTATATCCCTCCCTAGAGATATCTCTAATACTACAAACATGGACATTATGAAAAGAAAAATGAAAAACAGAGCTACGCATAAGTAGCCTTTTGTGGAGCCTCTCCAGTAGATCTGGCAGTGGTGCAATGTTATTTCCTCTTCCTAGGGGACTGTTCCACAGGTTATTATTCCTCAGTTGTGGCCATATCACACATGTCCCTTTCCCACTCACATGTTCAGCCAGTGAGCTTCATTCTCTAATTTTCTTTTTACGGTCCTGCTCTCATTCACAAAGGAGTTGTTTGCATAATCTTCCTTGAATTTGCTGCTACCCAGTCCGGTAAAATCAGCTACATGAAAAATTATTTCTTACCAGTTTCTAATAGTGAGGGAAATAACAACCTGCGGTCTACCCAAATACAGTATTAGATATTTATAATTTTTCTTTTTTTGTTAAAATCTAAAATCCATACAGAAGTTTCACTAATGTGGGGTTTGACATACTCTGAGAAGCCCTGTCAATCTGGGGGATATTTTATTAATCTCTTTTCAGCTGTGATAACAGTCAACAAACAAGACGAGCCACCCCAGCAAAAAGGGGAGAACTTTCCCCCCTTTCCCATTATTTTTTGTGGGACCCCACTTCTCTGAAATCCAAGCGCAATCGTAGTCAGTGTAAATCCTCAGATACCATTACAAAAATAGACCATGAAGATAATGATAGAAATTATTCTTTTTCATCAAAACATGGTATATGGTTCTCCCTGGTGAAGCATTTAGGGACAACTAACGACAAATCTTCAGATCATGTCTTCGTAGTATCTAGATGTTCTTTCTAAATAAAAGACTTTTCTAGATCTCTTCCCAAAGTTTTGTTCCAGATAGATCATGACTAACATTCAAGATGAGCTGAGATTTCATCACAGTGTAACCTGGACAAGACTCACAGTTCCTCTACCAGGAAACATTTTCATGGCTTACAGACAAATAATATTTTAAAAATTTTTGTCAGGTTCAGAGTCTTTTTTGAAAATATTTTTTTCATTCCATTGTGTTCAAAAATGCTCATATGGGAGTAGGAATTTTGCTTGTACCTTTTCCAGACAAATAATATGCACACTTCCTGACCTCTTCAGGTCACAGTTAATTTATTATCACAATGAATGCAGACAGCATTGCTTTCCTTCTACACACTCCTGAGATTTACCACATGAGGTATTTTTAAGTATAAATCCCTTAACATCTGCCTTAATTTAGTAGATAAGATCATTAACAGCCATTATATCTAATCAACATCTAATCCTTGTAGAAGGGATTCATTAGCAGGATGAAATGGGAACAGAAGCCCACTAATGATAAATGTTTATTTTCTTTGAATAAATTTCCACTAGGGAAGAACTAGCAACACTTTAAAAAACTCTTCCAGAATAACATTGCGCTGCATATTGTAGGATCACCCTCAAGCAGTAGGTCATTAAGAATGTCATGCTTACTTTTATATCTATAAACACAAAACACATTCTTCACAAAACAGAGAAAAGGATCAGAGTTAGAATAGTTAGGATGGCGTATTGCTTGTGGTGTCATTTGGAGTACAACACTCTTCCTTGAATGAAGATGATATTATTGTGCTTCCAGAAGTTTTTCATTGTATGTGGAGATACAGGACCACATACTATAGCAACAACATTTCTGAAATCTGTATGGAAGGAAGAGGAGAACATACAGCTACAAGATTTCTGTGTCCTTTAAAGCTACCAGGTACCAGTGCCTGGCCTTGAGCTTCTACCATTTCAAATTAAATTACACAGGCCTCTGACTGTTCTATTAGAATATAAATCACAGTAACTATATATTAATGGTTTATATGTCAAGATGGAGTGATTTGGGGCCACTTGACAGATGAGGAAGAACACAATGATAAGACAAGCTTCTGCCTGCCAAGCTCTCAAATCTTTTTTTTTTTTTGTTATTATTTTAGATAAGCTGAAGAAGGAGGCAAGGCTTAAAAATAGTAGTCCTAATAAAATCTCTAAATAATTCAACACTCACTGAGGACTGTCTTATTTTAAGCTATCCTTCTCATCATTTTTTTTTCCCAAGCAAATGGTTACAACAATCATAAATTGCAAAGTAGCTCCAAATTATTTAAAAGGCTTTCACTGTAGCATAAGAATTTGCCTATTGTTCAGATTCTAATCTAAGGATGCTCAAGCATTTCTTTGTCATATATTGCACTTTTGTTTGCTTCTACAACTATGGAAATTACTCCTGCACTTTAGCCACTTGTATAAGCAACCTTCTGCCAAACCTCCATCCATCCTTTGGTTGAACAGAGAGAATCAGAATGTTAAACATATCTTGATCTTCAGAGAGTCTATGTATCCATTACTTTTGCATGTTTAACCTCAAAGATGCACTTAGAAACTACTGCCTTTCTGTTTCTGGGGTTTGGTTAATTTTTGCATTCGAGTTACATTAAACAAAACTCCTACACATCACTGAAGATAGGGCCTGGAATCCAGACCTAACACTGACTATTTCTCCAAAAGTATCTGTGTCTCTGGGATACATAGCAAAGCTCTGGATCCCTCTTTCTAATCCCTTCAATGCATGATTTTTGTGCTGTTGTAACAGCCTCAACAGAAAGTATGTCAAATTGACCCATTCTGGTCTCACTACAAGTCAGCGGTCTCTGGTAAGTCATGAGCATCAACCATTTCAGTCCGGAAAGGACATGCAGATTCCACAACTACCACTTCTTAGCATGAGTAGCATTATCATTAGCTAGTGTACAAAAGCCAGGGTCTGATTAGAAATGAGTGTAGCGGTGACTGCCGTGTATAGTTTTGAATTTAGAACTTAGTATTTTGATAGGCTTATCAGAACTTTCAGACAACTTGTGTGCAGGTACAACTAGTCTGAGAAAACTAAATGGTCCAGGATAGGAAAGAGGTGCCTCATCTTACAGGTCAGCAGCAAGAGATGTCTCTGGAGACATACAGTTCTGGAGAATGGAAAAAGAGGTGCCTCATCTTACAGGTCAGCAGTAAGAGATGTCTCTGGAGACATACAGTTGTGGAGAATGGAGCCTGGAGTCCTGGTCAGCATCACGGTCCTCTAATGAATCAATCCTAAGCTTATGTGGCAGTTGATGACTGAACATGCACAACCCAAGTTCATCAAAATGGTTTAACCTTGAGAAATAATATCATTAAATTACTTTTAGAAAAAAAGTCAATTGACATTTAGCCCACAAAACTTCTACGTTATGGATCAACATGACCTCCAGACTACGGCACTGTTGTACTGCACCTACCCTGCACCAGGTAGGATAGAATCATAAATCACGGAATACTTTGGGTTGGAGGGGACCTTTCAAGGTCATCTGGTCTAACCCCCCTGCAATAAGCAGGAACACCTTCAACCAGATCAGGTTGCTCAGAACCCTGTCCAGTCTGACCTTGAATGTTTCCAGGGATGGGACATCTACCATCTCTCTGGGCAATTTGTTCCGATGTTTCATCACCCCCCCATAAAAAAATTCTTCCTTCTATCTAGTCCAAATCTAACCTCTTCTAATTTACAGGTATTACACCTTGTCCTATTACTACAGGTCTTTGTCAAAAGTCCCTCTCCAGCTTTCCTGGATGCCCCTTTTAGGTGCTGGAAGGGTGCTAAAAGGTCTCTCTGGCGCCTTCTCTTCTCCGGGCTGAACAACCCCAACTCTCTCAGCCTGTCTCAGGTGCTCCAGCCCTCAGATCATCTTCATGGCCTCCTCTGGACTTGCTGCAAGAGGTCCATGTCCTTCTCGTGCTGAGGACCCCAGAGCTGAAGGCAGTAGTGCAGGAGGGTCTCACCAGTGTAGAGGAGAGGGGCAAAATCCCCCCCTCGACCTGCTGACCATGCTGCTTTGGATAAAGCCCGGGATATGGTTGGCTTTCTGTTTCCTGTTTTCCTGTTGCCTGATCGAGGAATAATCTGTCATCCCCTCACAGGCTTGGAACATTCCTTACCTGAATTGCAGCCCAAGTGAAGCAGCACTGGATTTATCCGGTAAACACCAACCCTGATCGTGGCCAGGATGGGAGGTTATGGATGACTAAAGTCAATCATCTTGCAAATCTATAAACAGCGGTCCTAAGTGAGACCCTTTGAGCTCTCATGGATCGCAGTGGACTGTAACCAGCATCTCCCTCTGAGTGGGACATCTCTCAGAGCTCATGAACTCTCAAGTCTGCGAAGTTCAGAGGACCATTACTGAAAGCTGACAACAGAGTCTGGGTCAAAACCCTTCACTCATCAAGGCTCAACCCTCATCTGCTGAGAAATACCAAGACATTTGAAGTGAGTATTTAACTGAACTCACGGGGAATTTTTAACAGGTATAGTCTTACATATTTATCCTTTTATATATATATCTTTTTGTATTTGTGTGCGTGCATGTATGAAGTGATTTAAATACCCCGTAACAACTTAAGTCAGAGTTGTGATTATAGCAAATCCTATTGAATCACTTTGTAAATGTTAAATTAGTCAATGATTAATTGTTGCTAAATGAATAAGTTCTGCCAAATCCTTTAGACATGAACTGTTGACCAAGACTGTGACTAGAAGTGGATCCAGTTGCACCTACACTCCTCTCTGAGAAGGAGCTTAGAAAGCAAGAGGGTCTACTCTGAACCTTGTGACTCAATAGGAGGGTTTCCTTACCTTTCTGTATTAAATATAAACCGTTGACCAAGTCTGAGACTAAGATTAGATCCAGCCACACCTAGACTGCTCTCTGAGAAGAGTTTTAGAAAGCAAAGGTTCTATTCTGAACCTCATGATTCAATGGGATGGTCTCCCTTTTAGTCTCCAGTCTCTATGTGAATCATTCTAGCTCGATTCTAATTTGCCTTTGTATGTTTCTTCCACGTAGCAAGTAATAGTGAACCTTGCCACTGAATTTTGTTAAGTCATACTTTTTATAAATTCTTATTAAAAGCATTTTAACTAATACCTTTCACAGTGATTCTTTGAGTGACCCTGAAACACTCATTGGCGACAAACTAGCATAACTGGCAAGATCCTAAATTAGTATTCATGACAAATTGGGGTAGTCAGTAGGATCCTAAATCATGATTCACAACACAATCCACCCATCAAATCCATCTCTCTCCAATTTAGAGAGAAGGATGTTGGGAGGGACCATGTCAAAGACCTTATGGAAGTCCAGTTGGCTATGTTTTGAATTCAAGGGCAGTCCTGCTATCTGGGATCTATATTTTCTCATAAAAGCAGCCTGCTCTAGCTTAAAAGTTCAGGCTACTTACAAATTCCATCTGTCTTCATTGCAGGTTATGTCAAAATAAGATTTCTGATCACCTTCCTGCCTGGGCTTGTCAATGCAAGGCCTTATGGTGTTGCTGCAGGCTTACAGCAGATTGAGGCACTTTGTATCGAGCACAGTTAGGAGATCTTCCTAGGAAGAGGAGTCACAAAGGCTCTTTTATGAACAGATAAACAAGATAAGTGTTTACATTGGCCTAAAAATGGCCTTGATGACACTATGGACATCACTGTAGACACCACCTTTGGCTCATCTCGTGGTCAGATTTGTTCATTTACAAGTGGTATTCTGAATTTTGACCTATTTCTTTTCACCTAGGGATTTTCAGAGTTCATCAAAAGTAAATTAATCTTAATCTTTTGAAAACACTTCATAATTCTGTCATGAAATCTAAAATTGAGACATATTTAGTGTTTGCCCTTTATATTTGCCCTTTCATATCGCGTTAATCTTCCCACACCGCTCATTTTGCATGCTTATCTTTGTCTTTTTGTTGTTGTTGTTGTTGTTAAAATCTAAAATCCATACAGAAGTTTCACTAATGTGAGGTTTGACATACTCTAAGGCGGCCTGTCAATTTGAGGGATATTTTATTAATCTATTTTTTTCAGCTGTGATAACACTCAATAAACAAGATGAGCAGCCCCAGAGATAATTTTTACAGTGATATATGCAGCTACAGACAGGACTTAACACCAAGGTCAGGAAAATTCACACAGTCTGTTTGAGAACATAGTATTGTAAAACTGAACTCATAAATAGACTTTGAGAAAAAAAAAAGTGAACAGAGATGAATCGTGAGAAGTGCGTGCTAATTTGCCAGTAAATATCTATTCAATATTGACCCCTATGCAGGAAAACCCTTCTCAAGACATGAGGCAAGTCTTCATCAAATTGTTCCATTTAGGATTTTGGGTCTGTCCTTTCCCCAAGCTAGCAGTAGCTCTCTGTCCACATGGATCCCTGAAAAATGCCTTTAAAGCCAGTCAGTAAAGGTCTGTTTATACCTTTGCTACCCTTCTGAAGGTGAAATCTAAATGCCGATGCACTACAAAGCCCCTGCTCAGCTCTTGGAAGAGGGGAACAGGTAGGGGCCATGGGCAGAGAGCCAGCAAGGATCACTCCCTCCAGCCAGGGTGAAGGACTGTGAAGCAGAGGTTTTGGAGAGACAGTAACCAATGTTTTCTTGAACATTACACCAGTGATTGTGTAAGTGAACATCAGGTCGTCAAAACACCTACTCTCTCTCATATTTAGTTTGTTAGTGGATCATTAACGTAATTAATTTTATGCCACTTTCCCAGCAAAAAGTCTTACCTAGGGAGAATGGGTGAGGAGCGTCCTACACCAAAAGTATTAGTCAGATTTTTAAAAAAGATCATATTAACTCCAATACAGTCATATTTCTGGGATAAGAACAGCCAGATTTTCAAGAAAGATATGATTTAAATGCACACACTGAAATTCCTGCT
>NW_009603096.1:34620-36115 GCF_000690535.1 Cariama cristata | reverse complement strand
CTGGATTAGAGCACATAGGTTGCCACCCATCACAAAGGAGGCAGCTCCTACTGCCTCCTACTTGAGGTGGTTAACTACTATTGCAATACCTGACAAATGGGTGTCTAACACAGGCAGAATGATTAACAAAGCCCAGACCAGGATTCATTAAAAAGATATTTTGATATCTAAATGCATTTCCATTCATTCAGCCTAATCCCTTTACTCCCATGCATCCCACAAGACTTTAACAAAGAACTGTATGTCTCTTAAGAAAGTACCTAAGCAAAGTGCTCACCTTCCACTACAGACTGCACAGGGATCAACATACACATCTGTATGTTGAAAGTTCCACATACTACATGGATAGGAGCCCAAAGCCATCAAGGGGAAGCAATGAGCACTTGGGTGATTTTGAATAGGTCCTTGTCTGTTGTAACTCATGTCTTCTTTGCAAGACACAAAGTGGATAGCACAAGGATGCTTCAAGCTGTTCTAATGGTTGAATTCAACACATCGAGATTTTGTGACATAAGCATGTAAGAAGAGACAGAGAAAAATCCAACTTACATTGAAGCTGGTATCTGAAATCCAGAGTGTATCAGAGTCAAGAGCAAAAACCTTTAGTCTTCATTGGAGCAGGATTTCACTTTGGATGGAATCTATTCCTTGACTTGACTAGACAATGGATATCACACTTGCAACTGGTCACCACCTTCACTTCTCCTGTGCACTGCATACTGGTGTAGCTGGATGCTGGTACACATACTGTTCAAGAGTGTAAAATGCAGCAAAATCGTCTTTACCTACAACGGGGTACAGGTGCACTAGAGCAAAGCCCGTGGGGAAACCACATGCCGTGATTTCTACTAACAGCCATTGGAAACAGTACATTTCAAGGAAGTGCTAAAAACAGGCTGTGAAGTTAGGAAAAATAAGCAGTAAGTCAGCATCATTTTGAGTATATTGAGAGCTGCAGTCCTCACTTTCAAGGAGCTTCCTACCACTCACCTGTTTTATTTCATTCGTGTTACACAGACAACAGGTTAATCCACTGTATCACTTTTCCACCTACTTTGCTGTTACTGCCAAATCAATTTGTGTCAGCGAGGTTTGTTTCACTCGCATGCCTCCAGGTGCTTGCTTATATTTGGGACTTGTGCTTTTTGTCATTATTGTTGTTTTTGCCCTGAGCAAGTTATTTTGGTTGCTGAAGCAATGCACTGCTCTACAGAGAGTGCTAAAACCCAGAATGCAGATAAAGGAATAGGTACGCTGTATACTGCAATTCAAGTTTTAACACAAGCGTTACTGTTCATGCCTCTTGGTTTCAGCAGGGAGGGAGCAGGAGGGAGGTTAGCAAAAAGCACTATTAGAAAAAGCACTATTTTCTGCATACAAACCCCACAGGACCAAATTCTGCCACCTTTATTCTTCTGGAGTAAGTCTGACCAAGTACACAGGGTTCACCAAAGGAGGGTTAGGTTATGCCTGTAGGCGCAGCCTTGAGGAAAGA
>NW_009603096.1:31055-34589 GCF_000690535.1 Cariama cristata | reverse complement strand
GAAAGAGTGCAAACAAGGGATCCAAAGGCTAAGAACTGCTCTGAGAAGGTTAATTATTTCTTTCACTCCTTCACTTATTTCCTTCATTATTTTTACTTTGGAATTATAGGGGATAGAATACAACAGGCATATATCTCCACTGCAGAAAGTGAATAAGCTGCAGTTGGAGGAAATTGAGGGTTGATTTTTAACTCTGGCACGGTGGGTTGACTTTCACTGGCTGCCAGACTCCCACTCAGCCACTCTCTCACTCCCCTCCTCAACAAGACATCGGAACATAATAGGATGGAAAAATTTGTGGGTCAAGATAAAGACAGGGAGATTACTCATCAGTTACTGTCACGGGCAAAACAGGGTCAAATTGGGGAAGATTAAATTAATTTATTGCCAGTTAAAAATAGAGTAAGATGGTGACAAAAAAAGGCAAAACTAAAAACACCTTCCTGCCATCCCCACTTCTTCCCAGGCTAAACTTCACTCGCAAGTCTTCTACCTCTCCCTCTCCAAGTGGCACAGAGAGAATGGGGAATGAAGGTTGTGGTCACTTCATGATGCTTCACCTCCTTCCTCCTCACACTGTTCCCTTGCTCCAGTGCGGGGTTACTCCCATGGGATACAGTCTTTCCTGAACTTCTCCAACATGGGTCCTTCCCATGGACTGCAGTTTGTCACGAACTGTTTCAGCATGCGTCCTTTCCACAGGCTGCAGTCTCCTTCAGGAATGGACTGATCCGATCCAGTCTGAGTTGCCCATGGGTTGCAGGTCCTGCCAGAAAACCTGCTCCTGTGTGGGCTCCTCTCCACGGGCTGCAGCCTCTTTCAGGGCACACCCAGCTGCTCTGGTGTGGGGTTCTCCACGGGCTGCAGTGTGGGTATCTGCTTCACTGTGTTCCTCCACGGGGTGCAGGGGAACAAGCTGCTACCTCAAGGTCTTCTCCACAGGCTGAAGGGGAATCTCTGCTCCAGTGCCTGGAAGTATCTTCTCTTCTTCCTCTTCACTGACCTTGGTTTCTGCAAGGCTGTTGCTCTCACATTTTTTATCTCTCCTTTCTCTTATAGGTGCTGCACAGTTTTTTCTACCCTTTCTTCAATATGTTATCACAGATGTGCTACCAGTTTGCCTGATGGGCTCAGCTTTGGGCAGTGGTGGGTCCATCTTGGAGCTGTCTGAAACTGGCTATGTCTGACACAGGGGCAGCACCTGGTGTCTTCTCATAGAGGTCACTTCTGCAGTTCCCCCCCATCACCAAAACCTCCCCATGTAAACCCAATACATCTGGTTACACAAACTGACTTGGATATGTGAAGTATATTGGAAAAAAAAGAAATCTATCTGCTTCTAAACAAGAGAGGGGAGTGACAGCAGGAACAGCGACACAGTAACCTGTGAAGGGTCTGTTGGTCTGCAAGTATAGTTTAGTACTTGGAGTCAGATCTGTGGCTGCATGTTTTAAACAGCGCAAGGAGTGAGCTGAATCTGACTTACTCTTGCCTTGCACTGATGAAAGCAGCTGTACCAAGAGGGTGAATGGCCCCAGCATGCATTTGGCCTGGCCAACTAGCAGTCTGCCAAGCAACTCCTGCCCACAGCTGGGGAGTTAGCCTAGGCCAAGACCCATTCCCAACAGACAGTTTAACTGGAAAGAGTTTTGGAGGGAAAGAATGTTTAATATTATAAATAAACCACGCCATGCCAGTTGGGCTCAGTTCCAGAGACAAGTCCTGAGCAGATATAATTTATTCATATAAAACATAGCTAGTAAGAATGCATGAAAGAGCATAATCAATGAGCACATCTCTTGGCTGGCAGGCTATTCACACGCATTTCATCAATAAGATTACCATACTTCATCCACCACTTTTTTCTCCTACAAAGAAGAAGAAATATGGAAATGTGTGTTTCCTACATCCAACTTAATCACAAAGATTGCTTGAAGAATCAAGGCTTTGCATTTGTTGTATATCCCTGGCTGCTCTCAAACGTGTGTTGGAAAGCCAGAGCTGAGACTGGATACCTATGTCATATGTCATCACACCTAGCACTACTGGCATCGGTGTAACTAGAAGACTCAGTTTAGAACACAACCCAAGATTTGGGAGCCGCCTTCCCTGCACACAACTTGCAGAGAAATGACAGACTTGGCACTGTTGAGAAGCAGCAGCACTGGCTAAGAAACGTCTCTGAGGTTGAACGGCTGCAAGGAGGCCACCTGGGACTAGAATAATCAGCATATTTTTTCTATAGGGCTTGGTGTGCTTAGCATACTTGAAATGTGCACACCAGCTCAACTGAAGAAAGATTCATTAGCATCCTTGACATTACAGTATTTAACACTTTTTGGACAGGAGTAAATTCATTCTACAGTAGAGTTTGCTCTCACCAGGATTTATGGGAATCCATGCTTAATTACTGCAGTACTGGCAGTCCTCCAGCTCACATCCTACAGTCCTGCTTCCTACCTGAACAGATCCATGTTGCTATTAATGGCTATGTATGCACAAATATATGAAAAGGACCAGATACCATACTCTGATGCATAGGACACCTGTTTCAGCACATCTTGCACCAAAACAGATAAATCTTCTTACATTCCCAGCACAGAAATCCAAAATCCAAACTGACAGTTGAAGTGGACCACAGCCCGTGTTAACCCCTGAACTGTGTCTGAGCGCTTCTTGAGAGAGCTGAACCTCACCAAAGTCATGCCAGGCTAACAGCCCATATGGATGTCATGCAAACCTTGTATCACTTCATATTTAGGCTGCACTTTCTTCATCGCAGGAAAAGTTGAAGTTACAAATTTTGTGCAGTTTGCGTCCATTGTTTCTTATCCTGTCACTGGACAGACACCTGACTAGTCTGCACTTGCTCCAGACTTTCCCATGAGTCTCAGAGACCAGGGATTCCTGAAGGCAATTGATACTAGTAAAGAGCAAGGAAAAGAAGCTATTGAGTACTCTTTGCATGTCCTTTGTCACAAGGTTTTCTGCCGCACATTTTCCCTAGTCTTCCTTTTGTTGCTGCTATACCTGCAGAAGTCCTTCTTGCTGCCTTTTATGTCCCATGTCAGATTCAACTCCAAGTTCACTTTCCTAATCCCATCCCTGCACACTTTGAAGAAGTCTCTATATTTGTCCTAGGTCACTTGTCCCTGCTTCCACCTCTTGTACGCTTCCTTTTTATATTCCAGTTTTGCCAGGAGCGCCTTGTTCATCACAGGAGCTCCTGACCACTTTGCATGACCTCCTGCTCAAAGGGATCAGCCAGTCTTGAACTTGGAGGAGGTGATCCTTGAAAATCAACTGACTCTTCTAATCTTCCTCTTCTCTCTAGGACAGTATCTCACTGTGTTCTTCCAAGCAGTTCTCTGAACAGCCCAAAGTCTGTTCTTCTGAAGTCCAGGGTTGTGATCCTGCTATTTGCCTGGCTCTCTGTTACTATTTAAGGCTGTGCTGGTACTTAAAGCGGGTGTCAGATGCTCTCTATTAACCCTTTCCTTCCCCCAGAAGGGGAAGGAAAGGAGAAAAGGGAAA
>NW_009603096.1:25675-31024 GCF_000690535.1 Cariama cristata | reverse complement strand
TTAAAACAACTTTAATAAAACAATAACAATGAAAAAAAAGTATACTACTACTACTACTACTAGAAATAAAAATACAAAACCAATATTGACCTTCCCAATGATGAACACGGAATTGCAAGCCACGATGCCTTGCACCTCTGCTGTGGCAGGGCAGGCACCCAGGATGTCCTGGACTGGATTCAGCAGCAGACCGGATTCAGGAATACACAGATTGGGATTGGAGGCAGGAGAATGAGTTGAGTCTCACAGGGATTCTGGCCATGAAAGAAGAAGAGCTGACACCCGTGATCCTTGAGCTTTATATTGAGTGTGACGTGGATGGGATGGAATACCTTGTTGGTCAATTTTTAGCCACCTGTCCTGTCTGCATTTTTGCACAGTTGCGACCCTTTTAAGCCTTTTCTACTTGTGGGACATAAGAAAGCCAACAGTGACCTTGGTTCCTATAGGAATAAGTATAAACATGGGCCTTTCTGCATACCAATCCTACCGTTACTTTAGTAAAAACGATAAACATCAAGTGTCATTAATTCTGAAAGCAGACACCATCTGAAAAACATGCAGATAACTTCAGAAAGTACAGTTACTTAGAAGAAACTTAACTGAAAAAAATCTACTGAAAAGAGAAACGGTCCTGGTTTAGCTAAACTACGATATTTTCTACTCTCAGGATCCCGAACTCCACCATTTCATGGTCACAGCAGCCAAGTCTGCCCCCAGCCTTCACATCCCAACCAGTTGTTCCTTGTCTGTAAATCCAGAAATCTTTTGAGATAAAAACACAACAAACAAACAAATCCAATCTGCTACAGATGGAGACAATAGCTCCAAGCTGAGCCTGAAGAGATTCATATTCTGTGTGAACGTGACACGGAGAATCTACAGTGCAGGCTGACTTCCGCAATATACGTGAACTTGGCTTGGATTCTGGTACAAGGATAAGTTGCCATTTCCAACAGAAAAAATATTATGGGATAGTATTTACTGAAATATGAACTATAGTGCTTTTGGCATGTCTTATGGGCTTAATCACCGAAATTAGCCCTCAGGACAACCCTGTAACATTGATAAATAACTCCTTTGAAATTATCTATGAGAAAAGAATTCTTCCAATCTTTTTTTCCCCTCAGTTTAATTTGAGTGATTTGTCCAAGGTTTTGTGCAAGGAGACAGAAAAAAAATCAAAATCTAACTGCGGGTTCCATTTCCATGTCCAGTTGATGGAATAATCGATAATGTAAAAGGAGATTTTAGACTAAGATTAAGTTCAGTGTTTTCAGAAGCATTTTCTACAATTTGAACTTGAAATACCTTTTTTGATCATGGAAAACTGTTTTGGTATAACATCACTTTCAAACAACTGGAATAAATTTTCCCTCTTTCTTTGTAGAGATTCTTAAGTAATTAGTCTTGGGAGAAAGTATAGCTATTTCTGACCTTGTAAGAAATTGTTCATTGAAAGTAAAAGAAAATGTTTCCCACAGATAAAACTAAAAGTGCCTTTAAGAGAGAGATTTTATCAGTTGATGTTGAAAACATGATCATTTTGGCCTAAGGGTAAAGAAATACATATAGAATAGTTATAATTTCCAAGATCACCATTATTAGCTTGTTCAACAGGAGTAAACATTGGTCTCACTTTCTTGACAATTTCTACTTTGTTGATGGTGGTTATATATTGTTGCAAATGAAGTTCCTCAGAAGAATGGCACAGAAGGTAACAGGCTTGCAGTTTTGTGAGAGAAAAGCAGAAGTACAAACTGGCAAAGTGTTAGCTAAGATGAGTTATGCCTATCTGGACTTCTAATCCATCAAAACATACAGAGCAAATTGGTAAACGTAAACACTGGAAAGGTTGCAAGGCTCTAAAACTTACCTACTACTTTGTTCTTATTGTTCTGATGCCTACTGTGTACCTTTTTTCACGTGCTTTATAAGAACATGTAAAGCAGACACAGACCATTTTTTAAGACCCTACACAAGTTGATTGGGATCTTGAATCTGGGGATATCAGCGAAAGTAATGTAGCATTTCACCATTATTAGTAACAGGAGGGGAATGGACAGAACCCTGGCTCAGCCATCACTATTCTTTGGTATTGCAGACCTGGTGGGGAAAGCTGTCACAACTCGTTCTGTTGGAGGCCACCAAGAAATTACCATCAGCAGAGGAAGAAGGGAAGACTGAAGGGACTTGTTAGTACTTTGTGACCTCCACGTCATTCTCTCTAAGAAACTTGCAGGAAGAAGAAGCTTATGCAAGAAAACTTCATATGAAAAATGCCTTAAGTGACTACAAAACCCTAGACAACCTGCATGTTTGGGAAGTAAAAGCTGACATAAAACCGTTTTTTCAGTTTCCACAGCTGCCTCAACAAGATCTTTGACTATCTGCATCCCCTTCATAAAGATGTAGATCATTAATGGGCTTAATAGTATTTAACACACTTATAAACCTTGGGAAGTTCATCTTTTAAAGCAATTCCAGGTGCTTGGATAAGATAAACTGTCTATAAATACTTTTTAAATAATTATTTTGATAATTATCCAAATCACATGAGTTTGTACCCCAAAAATGTACACCCTGCCATTTTAGACCATAATAGAGGGATAAAAGAAAGGCCAAGAGAGATAATAAATGCCAGATGACCAGAAGCTTGGTGCATTCACATTCCTTAGCCCGTTAAAAGCACTGATCAAAACTGCCCACCTATTTTCCCCTTACTTGGTGGCATTTCTATTAAATATGAGAAGAGGTGAGTACTGAGGAACAATCTTCTGGATAAAATGGCTGCCCTAGACAAGTTTAATTCTAAGAATACTTTAAACTGATTATCATTAGGTGTCTTTCCTCCTCATCTCTTGTACAGTCACATTTTTCTGTGACTGTCTTCTGATTTTTATCATCAAAGCCCATCATTAATCACCATTACAAGTCTGCAACTTGCTTAACTTAGTAGAACTGAGGCTTTGGGCCATGACATAAATATCAATCAACAAGAAGTTTTTACACGATAAGATTGACATTGTCCAGCATTCAAGTCTTAAGAAGAGGTCACTGGTTTTGGAATTAGAAAGCTTTGTCCATCTCATTAAATGCACAAGACTGAGGGAATGCAGTTTTCCATTTGCAAGTAGACCAGCATCTGCAGCTTAAAACATCTAGCATTGGTCACAGGGAAAAGTGAACTGACACACAACAGATGAAGAGCTTTTTTAGGGAAAAATATTTTCTCATTTGTTTTTCACACCGGTGATACAAATATATCACCATAGGCCCATATAAACATGGACCTTTACCCCATAGCTTCCTACTTCCTTCCTCCCAATGTTTGAAATAAAGCACTGTGCCCTCCATGGGTATGTAATTAATTTAAATTCACAAAAGAAACACACCATGACTGGTTTTATTCTGAGTTAAATCCTGCCAGATGTTGAGGATTCTTAATTTCCATTGATGTCAACGGGACTCAAGGACAACTCAATGTTTGGCACCAAGCACTCCATGTTAAACAGTCAACAGTGCCTCTGGCACTACATATTCAAATGCACTGTCTCCAAAGATATCATTAATGCTGATACACAGAACCAGCAATTGGCCTGTGCACCTCCAAAGCTTCATTTTGGCTGTATCAATCACCGTCCTGCCAGGCGCTGAAGTCCTCTTGCAGGAAATGGTTCTGGAAATCAGTGTACCCAACTAGTCATCCAAGGGGCATCAGACACTGGCTGGGTATGTTCAGAATTGAACCACAGAGTTGATGATCTTTTCTTAAAGTGCTCTGTAATGTACATTCATCACACACCATCTGCTGTTCAAAATTTGGGTCATAGGATAGGCCCTTCCCAGAGAAAATGCCAGTAGTCCAAAAATGTCTTACTAAGTAGGTACCAAGGGAGGATGCATGAACTAAAAAGATACAGTAAGAGTTTAAGATCAATAACAGAGGAGGAGATTTCTCCTCTCTGAAGGATATTTGTAAGATTAGAAGGATCCCCCTTTATTCTCCAAATACAGACCTTTTAAAATGTCATTAAAAGACTGAGACGGATTCTTCAACCCCAAAATAACATAGCAATTTAACACGTCATTTTCTGCAACCTAGGAGACATTATTAACTACAGAGCTATAGAGTTGGTTTCTCTTTAGTCCAAGGACTATGTGATTTGCACAAAGTGAAATAACCCCTGTAGGCAAGCCTGGAAGGGGAGCCTGGCTGACACACAGGGTTTGAGTCTCTTACTCTCCTGATAGGAGATCTAGCTTCAGATATAGGTAGTGCAGCACTTTACAATGCAAATCCATTTCATGGAAGTATTGTTTTAATCATCAAGGTCTTCTGTCTGTACAAGAAGAAAGAATATTTCTAACAGAGGCTAGACAAAACACACCAACTCACATATAGCTAAATCTGCTGTAGAGAAAGCAGGTTTTAGTTTTAACATGAACTAGCTGGTTAGGGTGATGACTTTGCGGAGGTCTGCAGTTTACCTTTACTTGCTCACTTACTAAAGTGTAAAATTTTCCGTTAGATCTAGGAGAACAGAAACAATAACACATTTTTTCCCTAATAAAGATCAAATCTTTTGACGGGAAGGTCTGTTAAAAACTTACAGCAAATGTGGGTGTTATCAACTCCCTAACTCTCTTGTACATTAAACTGTCTTGCTAAATGTAGTATTTCTTCTAAATATTCTTAGTCCATTGTTTAAATCAAATTTACTTTCTTCACTTTTGTTTGGAGTATTCAGACTATGTACTGAACAATACTATTTTTGGAACATTTTATTATTGCAGATAGTTGATTTCATAAAGAAATAATCACATCTCAGACCCTAAACCAGTGTACAGTTTTGCTTGTCACTATTGCTAAATTTAACTTAGCTCTCCAGAGATTAAATACAGATTCATTAAGCTGCTGCACACTTTTATCCATTCTCATGTTCCTGAAAGAGTCCTCATTTATTAGAAAGAAAACATGGGTAATTGTTAATTAGAAAGTGCATACAAATGTGATAAGATTTAATTAACTCAAACAAACACAACTCAAACCTTTAATAAAAAGATTTAGTTGCTCTGTGTTTTTTTTCCTTTTTTTTTTTTCCCCTGGAAAAAAATTTCTAGTCTAGATTTGCAGAAGTCCTATTTAATGTCCCTGTTACCTTGCAAGGTTTGACCTTCAAATACATTCTTCAAAACAAACTAAAAAAAAAAAAGTAAAAATAATCTCACAATACAGCTGAAAATCTGTGAAGTCCGTACTTCAAACTTTGCAGAAAAACCTTAATTGAAAGAGTTTTCCATCAGAAGATACTCTTTCAACCAGCATGTTGGTTTTGGCTGGGATAG